>NC_060142.1:521095590-521395590 GCF_021461385.2 Schistocerca piceifrons
AGGTCAGTATTGCCTCACGTGTTCCAGTGTTTCTACGGAATCCAAACTGATCTTCCCCGAGGTTGGCTTCTACTAGTTTTTCCATTCGTCTGTAAAGAATTCGTGTTAGTATTTTGCAGCTGTGACTTATTAAGCTGATAGTTCGGTAATTTTCACATCTGTCAACACCTGCTTTCTTTGGGATTGGAATTATTATATTCTTCTTGAAGTCTGAGGGTATTTCGCCTGTTTCATACATCTTGCTCACCAGATGGTAGAGTTTTGTCAGGACTGGCTCTCCCACGGCCGTCAGTAGCTCCAATGGAATATTGTCTACTCCGGGGGCCTTGTTTCGACTCAGGTCTTTCAGTGCTCTGTCAAACTCTTCACGCAGTATCATATCTCCCATTTCATCTCCATCTACATCCTCTTCCATTTCCATAATATTGTCCTCAAGTACATCGCCCTTGTATAGACCCTCTATATACTCCTTCCACCTTTCTGCTTTCCCTTCTTTGCTTAGAATTGGGTTTCCATCTGAGCTCTTGATATTCATACAAGTCGTACTCTTATCTCCAAAGGTCTCTTTACTTTTCCTGTAGGCAGTATCTATCTTACCCCTAGTGAGATAGGCCTCCACATCCTTACATTTGTCCTCTAGCCATCCCCGCTTAGCCATTTTGCACTTCCTGTCGATCTCATTTTTGAGACGTTTGTATTCCTTTTTGCCTGTTTCACTTACTGCATTTTTATATTTTCTCCTTTCATCAATTAAATTCAATATTTCTTCTGTTACCCAAGGATTTCTACTAGCCCTCGTCTCTTTACCTACTTGATCCTCTGCGGCCTTCACTACTTCATCCCTCAAAGCTACCCATTCTTCTTCTACTGTATTTATTTCCCCCATTCCTGTCAATTGCTCCCTTATGCTCTCCCTGAATCTCTGTACAATCTCTGGTTCTTTCAGTTTATCCAGGTCCCATCTCCTTAAATTCCCACCTTTTTGCAGTTTCTTCAGTTTTAATCTACAGGTCATAACCAATAGATTGTGGTCAGAGTCCACATCTGCACAGATTATGTCGGCATTTCCCCTCATACATTTCTGCCCATCACAAAGATCAATCTCATCATTTAGATTTTTCTTCATAATTTTCATGAACTATTTTGGAATAACGCCATTGTGAAGAAATAGTACACTATAATTGGAGCCATGAATGATGGCAATTGAGTTTAGGCTTGTTCTGTGTATCTGACGTTACATCATCCTCTGACAGCCAGTGAACATTAAGTAGTTTTCTCAGCACTTCGCTGTGAACATCTTGGCCAGTATGAGTGTTAAATGTGTTTGTGGTAATTATTCGGTGAATTTTTATTCAATTTCTTGTGATTTGTCATGGCTGATGGTGGTGGTAAGTGATGAATTCTCCATAAGCAAGCAAGAGACTTAATTTACAGGACACACGTTGTCTTCAAGTGCGAAGCCAGATGTTGCCAGATCTCTGGAACGCTCACCAGAAGTGAATGGCATCAGCTTGAGGACTGTTAAGCGGATTGCCAGTGAAGGTAATTTATCTGTCCAGACAAGTGGAAGACCAGCTTTCAGATCATCAGGGAAATGTCACAGTTGTGAGAAGCCTGTCACGAATTAAGTCGATTTTGACAAAGATGTTCTAAGGCAAGTTGCATTAAGTATGTACAAGGGTGGTGAATTTCCTACTGTTAAAAAAATTATGTTGAAAATGCGTGCAACTATAAATTTTAAAGGCAGTGTTACCTCGATACAAAGTATACTGAAAGACATTGGTTCCAAATATGTAAATACAAATGGTGGATGAAAATTTTTAATGGAACATCGCGATATCACTGCTTCAAGGGCAAAGTTTTTAAGAAGTATTCTTGAAATAAGAAAATCTGGCAATCAGAACATTTTTTACTTGGACATAACAAGGGTAAAAAAATGATGGAAACTGAGTGATTGTTCAGGTGGTTTTTAAGTACAAGTTGGTAAAGGGAGATGAATAATTGTGCTTCACACCGATTCTGGTTCCAGATTCACTCCAGAAAGCAAATTAGCGTTCAAGGCAAGAAAGAGCAATTCAGGTAATTATCATACTAAAATGAACTCAGAGTCATTTACATTATGGTTTAGGAAACAGTTTCTCCCTTAAACGTCTGCAAACTTAGTGACTGTTATGGACAATTCGAGTTACCACTCAGTTGTTGTTGACAAGGCTTCCACAACACGTAAAAATAAAGCCGATATTACACTGTGGCAAGTAAGAAGATTACGCACACTGCCAGTCAAACTCTGGCTGGATTGTTAAATTTTGTCAGGCTTTATAAGTCGTGTGAAAGTGTATGAAATCGATTATGTCACACAGGAATATGGACATACAGTTTTGTGTTTGCCACCGTATCATTGCCAGTATAATCCAATAGAGCTCATATGGGCAGAAGTGAAAGGATACACTGTAGAATGAAACATGACATTTAAAATTGCTGAAACAGAGAGACTTTTGCCTTAAGCACTTGACAGCGTAACACCTTCAGCATGTACTGAATGTGTTCTACATACAGAATGGCTACGGGAGGAAGACATAGAGAGGGGAATTTTAATTGATAATATGCTCAATCCCATCGTGATCACTCTAAGACCATATGAGTCAGACACTGACATGGACTGCAGTGAAGTAGATGATGATCGCAAAGATTGAAAACTATCAAAGGTGAGACACACATACAATATTCACATTGTCTTTTATTTTTCTATAGCTTCTCTTCTGCAGTTGTAGTTTTACCAGTAATATTGAGATATATTCTGTCTTTTGTGACTGTAATAAAAGTCTTATTTATACCAGCCACTATCTGCTTTATTTTGAAGTTTCTTCAGTGGACAGTATTTTGGCTTCCATACTGCCACTTGATTAGCTGTTGCACTTTTATGCATCGCTAGGGTTGTAAGATCATGTTCAACGTTTGTCTCAACTGATATATGATTTACCAAATAATTGCTATTTGCGTGTGACAGACATCCTCAAATAAATTCGTTTTTAGGTGCATTGCACTTCGCTAACACTCAATAAATTTTAGTCTCGATGTTTTTATGAGTCCACAACTAACTTTCTATACTTTATCAACTTTGTTTGAATCAAGGTGCTCTAAAAAAAGTGAAATGTGTCTGGTATATGTCAAGCATTTGTCACAATCACAAAAGACTGAAAATTTTCCAATATTACATACAATATTTTTGTGGTATTAAAATTGTTTCATTCAGAATGTTATACAACATGTAATTTGTGGTAGGCTGTTCCATCTTGGAAGTATTAAGCACTGCGGGACAGCAATTTTTAGGTGTTTTATGGAAACGATTATCTGTAAACTGTAATTTTGTCATTCGACACAAGCATTCGTACTTCCTTGTACGTAGATGCTCGGGACAAGGCATCACAACTTGTGCTACACAACATCGCATGTCTCATTCCTTTCGATCCGACTATCTCACAGTGGTAGTCATGTGATGGTGGGAGCTGACAGATCACAACAAACTGAATAAAAATCCACTGAATGACTTTCTCCGCTGCCCACTACCCCTTAAACACAAGCTTGCAAACTGTTTGACATCTACATCTCTATGCGTGTACTGCAGCTGCTGTTTGCAACTGGCAATACTGCAATCCCCATCTGTGACTCTACACTGCATGGACCTGCACGACCCACCATTGTTCATGGATCCAACTATAGTTGCATTAAAATTGTTTTTCAATCCAACTGGTGTGCTATTTCTTCCCATCAGAAATCTTGTTATCCATTTACACCACCACCCCAACAGTGCAATTGGACTTTTTTCTTTGTGCCACCTACACTTGCTTCACACAGTGATCAAAGAGAAAGAATGAACATGATGAAAGTCCAAAAAGTAGTAAGACTCCTTCACACAGTGAAAGTAAAATTAAGTTCTACTAAAATTTCAAATATTTACCAAAAATTGTGAAAAAAATATAATATAAAATAAAAATATCGGAACTTGATATATTGTGAAAAAAATATCACCAATATATATCATTATTTTTTGGGAAAAAATATCACTATATCAATATTCTATCAAGATGCAGTCTTCCCAACAGTCTGTCACACTGGCAGTTTCATTTTCAGTGGGGAGCAGCACTTCATAGGGAGGATTTGGTATAGTACTCAAGTTCCTCTAGTTCCTGTTCCCCTCACTCAGTATCCTACCAGTGAGTCAGCAATGACAGCAAAAAAAAAAAATATTTGAGGAACCTTTGGTCCTCTGGTATGTGACTCGTGGTAGTTTGACCAACACACTCATTCTCAACAACTTTCAATTGCTTGGCAGCAGTCAGGCTGATTTCCAACTATTTATGAATAGCAACATACCCTTTCGGTGGGGCTGCACTATGGCTAACAGAATATTTTTCTGAAGGACAAACATTAATTTAAAATTAATGTTACTGGTTCTCTTAAGTTCAGAATGTGTTCTGCTAAAGGCATTGCACAATTCCTTTAAGAACCAAAGCTACAGTGCCAAAGAAAGTACACTAATGTCCAAAATTAAGGCAACAGACAGTTATTTACACATCCTGTGTCTAAATCACAATATATTCATACAAATGGTCAACAGGTGTTCATATGAACATGTTCTGCAAGGAAGATGGCATTCTGGTCAATGAGCAACCACACCAATGATGACATTAGGGCAACTATCAAACAGTGTAGCATTTCTCGGGTAGTCACCCATCCACACTCGCTGTGCACACAGTCACAGATGGTGCAATATGGCACAAAGAAGACCTCTACCAGACTCTCTGCGGTGGAGGGTCACAGGTAGAATGAATACCTGACAAAAAATGAAATGATCATGTGGCATTGTGGGCTGGGAGGCCCCATCTGGGGAAGTTCGGCTGCGGGGTTGTAAGTCTTATTTCAGACAATGCCACAATGGGTGACTTGCTCGTTGGTTATGATGAAATGAGGAGGACAACACAACACTCAGTCTATGAGTGAAGAAAATTTCCAACCCAGCCGGGAATCTATCCCAGGCCTTCTGCTTGGTAGGCAAACACATTACCACTCAGCTAAGCAGGTGGACTAATGCATGGCAGTCACAAACTGATGTGGCCTGATGGCTTAATGTGAATCATTCTGTTGTTTCTCAGATGTGGCGACAGTTTATGAAGACTGAAACTGTATCCCAAAGACCAAGGCAGGGCTGACCACATGTGGCATCAGAAAGAGAGGACTATTTTTTGACTGTAATTGCACAGCCATATTGCCTTAGTACCGCACTGCAACAGACAACTGATCTCGCAGCATCCACTGAATGTGATATGTCGAGCCAAATGGTATACTGAAAGCTTCAGCAGGGTGACCCTTATCGTCAGAGACTAGCTGAATGTGTATTTCTGATGCATCATCACAGAAGGGAATGTTTAGAGTGGAGTTGTCAAAATGCCACCCAGACGGTCAAACAGTGGGCCTATGTTCTTTCCACAGATGAGTTCCGATTTGGTTTGAAGACTGATTCACTCCTGGAAGGAATGGGGAATAAAATTTTAGTACCCAAACATAGTGGAAAGAGACCGATATCAAGGAGGATCCCTAATGGCATGGGCAGGGATTTTGTTGACCACCAAATACCTCTTCATGACATTGTATGGGTGAACTGGCAAGATTAAACTGCTGTTAGGTATCATGACGACATCTTGCAACCTCATGTGCAATTGTTGCGAGGTGCTGTGAGCCCAGACTTTGTATCGATGAACGATAATGCTCGACCTCATAGAGGTTGATGTTTTCTTGGAAACAGTCGATACCAGGGGTGCCCACTTGACACAACTAGCTCTTTATACTCATGAAGTAATAAGTGCTATTGACCGGGGATGTCAAATTGATTCCATATTTTTTAGATTTCCAGAAGGCTTTTGACACCATTCCTCACGAGCATCTTCTAACCAAACTGGTTGCCTAGGGATTATTGCCTCAGTTGTGCAACTGGATTTGTGATTTCCCATCAGAAAGGTCACAGTTCGTAGTAATAGATGGAAAGTCATCAATTAAAACAGAAGTAATATCTGGCGTTCCCTAAGGAAGCATTATAGGCCCTCTATTGCTCCGGATCTATATTAACGACATAGGAGACAATTTGAGTAGCTGTCTTAGATTGTTTGCAGATGATGCTGCCATTTACCATCCTGTAAAGTCATCAGATGATCAAAAAGACTTGCAAAATGATTTAGATAAGATATCTGTATGGTGCGATAAGTGGCAATTGACCCTGAATAAGGAAAAGTGTGAAGTTATTCACATGAGTACTAAAAGAAATCAGCTAAATTTCGATTACGCGATAAGTCACACAAATCTGAAGGCTGTAAATTCAACTAAATACTTAGGGATTACAATTACAAATAACCTAAATTGGAACAATCACATAGATAATATTGTGGGTAGAGTAAACCACAGACTGTGATTCATTGGCAGAACATTTAGAAGGTGCAACAGGTCTACTAAAGAGACTGCTTACACCAATTTTGTCCACACTTTTCTGGAGTATTGCTGTGTGGTGTGGGATCCGCATCAGGTGGGTCTGACGGATGACATCAAAAAAGTACAAAGAAGGGCAGATCGTTTTGTAGTATCGCGAAATAGGGGAGATAGTGTCACAGACATGATACGTGAATTGGAGTGGCAATCATTAAAACAAAGGCATTTTTCGTTGCGACGGGATCTTCTCATGAAATTTCAGTCACCAGTTTTCTCCTCTGATTGCGGAAACATTCTGTTGGCACCCACCTACATAGGGAGAAATGATCTTCATGATAAAATAAGAGAAATCAGGGCTCGCACAGAAAAAATTAAGTGCTCGTTTTTCTCATGTGCTGTTCGAGAGTGGAACGGTAGAGAAGGTGGTTCATTGAACCCCCTGCCAGGCACTTTATTGTGAATAGCAGAGTAATCAGGTAGATGTAGATGTAGATCTCCAAATCTAATGAAATTTGGTGTGAAGGTTCTATATGGTTTTTGATGGTTATATACCACATCAGTACAGTGTCTTCAGTGGTGAAGTTTTAGGGGCTTTTAAAGAGATGCTAGTCATCTTTGAATCACATATGAAGGTACAAAAGTTCCAAGTTTGCTGGGCTTTTTTAAAAGTTCTAGCAAACATTTGGTAATTTGCTTTAATATACATAGACAACCTTTTATGCTGAATCACATCATGGCAAAAATTAGGGTGGCATGTTGACAACTCCATTCTAAACATTCCCTTCTGCAATGATGCATCAGAAGTACACATACAGCTATCCTCTGACGATAAAGGACACTCCGCTGAAGCTTTCAAGTATACCATTTGGCTCGATACATCATGTTCAGTGGATGCTGCAAGATCAATTGTCAGTTATAGTGCAGTACTAAGGCAATATGACTGTGCAATTACAGTGAAAAATGGTCCTCTCTTTCTGATGCCACTTGTGGTCAGCCCTGCTGCCTTGGTCTTTGGGATACAGTTTCAGTCACCTAAATGGACCATTACCTGTCAAGTGGCCTAAATTTAGACAAGCTCCTCACTCAACCATCTCCAATTTTGATGAATTTTTTACAGGATGTACATATAGACCTTACATGAAGCACTGCCAAATTACTGCTTCATAAAGTAGTATGGTGGGGCCTCTAGCCACCTTTTCGTAAAGGCTTGTTTTTTGACATTGCAACTGAAATGAATAAATGATCAACTTTGTTTTACCGTTGTTCAAGATCTAAGAGACCTGTTGTGCTGAAACTTAGTGATCCTGTTCAACTTTTTGGGTACAATAGCTTAGATATAGTACAAAAGGTCAAACTATGGTAAATTCATCATAGTGTGCTATCAAAGTGGCTCATAAATCCTGCCGTATCAAATTTTGGCTATACTTTATTGCCCTGTATCTACCAAAAGAGTAATTTTCTGAGCTAATACTTTAGTTATCTGCAGCCTGCCAGTGTGTCATAAAGCTCTGCAAGTGGCACCCAGATTGCTCAAATAATAACTGAGTTTTTGAAGTTCAAAGTGTGCTAAGAAATTTAATCAGTCAATTTTGGCTCACTTTCAAAAGGTCATATCTCAAAAGCAATCACTCAAATTTGATTTTTCTCAGCACCATTGAAAAGAGCTCACCTTGTTTGATCAGAAAAAGTTGTTTTTATTTTGGAGACTTTTCATTTAAGAACAAATAAACGTATATTTTCATTACATTACATTTTTCAACATTGCGACGTAAATGAATAAATGACCAACTTTGATTTACCATTACTCAGGATCTAAGAGACCTGTCATGCTGAAACTTTGTGATCCTGTTCAACTTTTTGGGTACAATATCTTAGCTGTAAAACAAAAGGTCAAACTATGGTAAATTCATCATAGTGTGCTATCAAAGTGGCCCATAAATCTTGTCGTACCAAATAAACTTACATTTTTATTATATTAAAAAGGACATGTACCAATTGTCCTCTTTATGGTTCCCAAGCCAAATATTTCAGTTCTTATTCATTCATTTGTTGAAATTTGATACTAGTAGCAGTTACAGCTGATTCTAACAAGCTATAATGTTGGTCCATTCTTGTTGCTGATGGAGCTGGGATGACAGAAATAATGTTTTGGTTTGAAATCCGACAAGCATCCTGCCTAGCTGGCCAACAGAATGAATGTGCAGGTCCACTGGGGTGCATGAAACTGACTAAAACATCATTGTCTTCTTCTGAAACTTCAGATTACCAATCCACCATTTCCCATCATACATACAGGCAATGTATTGGCCCAGTTGTAAGGTTGTGATATTTCTGAATGAAACTGTTGCTCGACTCTGGTCAACATTTGCCACAATAAAAATTTGTATCATTGGATACGCTTCTAATACAAACTTGCTTTTCATTTAATGGCACAAAATGGTGATTCTCTCTTGTTCCTGATACTGTGCAGCCATTTTTGAACCTTGCTTCCTGCTCAGTTTTTAATGTTTCAATTTCTTCTTCTGAAACAAAAGTGAATTGGATTCCTCTGATATTCTTTGTACAGTATTTAAACAAATCAGTTGGTGTCAAAATCTGATCCTCAGTTGGTCTTTGAAGGCTTGCTCTTGCTGCCAGGCACTTTACAGTTCCTCGAATTCCATCACATGGAGATTTTCCATGGCTTGTAGCAACAAAGTTCCATTCAGCTGAGCTTCCAAAGTCATTTTGATGGTGGCAGAGATTCTTCAGAAAATTTTTGAAGCTTTTGTACTGCATTGCAGACCCATCACTGAAGAAGTAAATGTGTGTGATTTTTCCAAGGAGACACTTTAGGTCTTCTACTAATTTCAGTATAAAAGCATGTACAGCGATTGTGTCACGTTTCAGGCCGTCGCTTATTATACAGTAGCTGATGCTGCTGATGTCCAAGTTATTTCTGAAGTACACAACAAATAAGTGTAAAGTCGCTTGGCTGTTGTTCCAGTGAAAACCTTGAGCTGCATCCTGGACAATGAAGGAATAATTTTCAGCAAAGTCTATTAATATGATCAGTTCAGTTGGCTTACAGCTTTCTTTTATTCGTTTTAGGTGCTTGCTCTGATGCTTTGCAACATAATGATGAGTGGAAAGTTTGTCAATTTTTGAAATCAGATCTTCAATAAAATCCTTGGTGGTCACCTGCTTGGTTTCTAATGTATCTCTATCAGTGTGCACCCACTGTTTGAACTCAATGGTATCATCTTGATCACTGTCTTCAAAACTACTTTCTAAAAACTGTTCCAGTAGTTCTTTTCCTGGACAGATTTCACAGCAATGAAGCGTGCAGTCTTTTGATTCCAAATCACACACTGTTTTAGATTTTGGCCTCAATTTGCAAAATTTGGAAAATCCAATGCTGAAGTCGATGCGCAGCAAACATTTCTTTCAAATTATTCAGAAGAAGGTATTTTTGCATCAAAACTTTCTTTCCTTCTATTCTAACTGATACACAGTCTTTTTTATCTGGACAAATTCGGCTAAATTCTTCATTCTGAAAAAATGTTACCACTCTTTCTTTTATGGCATCTGGAATCTTCTTGCCACACTTGTTCTTTGGCAGAGCTAATACACCATTTTCTGCCTGTAACTTCCTAGCTGCTTTTACCATCCTCTCTGAAACACCAATTCTTGCATTGTCTCTTTTATAATCCAGCTTTGTGGTAATGTCAGTATTTGCAATTTTTCAGGCTGCCTTGACAATTGTAATTTCTCTTTCAATTCTTTAATCAGCTGCTTATAATCTTCACAATCAGGACATGTCTTGCTTGTACTAAGTGTTTGAAGCTCTTTAGGGGCGAATCCTCCAGCAGCACCAATGTTATTCACAATTGCATCTTGAGCTTTGCTTATTTTTTGTTTTGCATGAGCTTTCACATCCCTTTTTGATACTCTCTGAAATTATAGAGGGGAGACCAGAAAAGCACTTAGACTTAAATCAATTGATACTTCTGGATATGCTTCATCTTCTGACTAGTTTGAAGTTGACTGTGATTTTTCTGCTTTCTTTGCTAAAAATTGTTTTCTGCAAGTTGGACAGATCTTCTGACCAGGATTCACATTGCTCTTAGTCGCGGCTTGCAATTGTTTTGCTGTTTCCACACCGACAATCCATAAACCCTTTTTTACAGAATGGTTCTTTGCACCAAAAGGATTACAACAAGATCTCTGTAGAAAGTCATATTTGCCCATAGGTATTGCTTTGTGATGAAAGCATATTTGTGCATTTTCAGTAAGACAATCTCACTTCTTTGGTTTATTAATTCCTGTTGCTCTACTGAAAATTCTTTGATTGGAATAAAGCCTTGTTGATGTGTGAATGTTTTCAGATGACATGCAGAATTATCTGCAAGGCCAGTGACTCATGGTACTGAAACCTTGTTGATATTCATTATACTACAATTAAAATTATGCTTCCAATTGCTGTTTCTTTCATTATTAGATAAAGTAGAAGTCATGTATATTTCCAACTAAAAAATATTAAACAATCATAGATAATGGGAACTTCATTGAGAATACAACAGAAAAAATTAAATAAACTGACAAACTTCACGGTAAACGATGACAGCCAAAACAGTTGTAGGATAAAGATTTATTAAAATTCTTGACCACAGTTTTGGTATATCTAAATATAGCTTCATCAGAAGTAAAATACACCTGTTTTCAGGATTTTAAATAAGATGTCCATGTATTTCGAAACAGTCTTTGAAACCTGGGCAGGTACATATTTCAAGATTTTAAACATGGCTGAAACAGCAACTGTTGAAATTCTTCATGATAAATGATGACAGCCAAAACAGCTGCAGGATTAAGATTTAATTCTTGACCATGGTTTTGGTATATCTAAATATACTTTCATCAGAAGTAAAATACACCTGTTTTCATGATTTTCAATGAGATGTCCATGTATTTCGAAACAGCCTTTGAAACCTGGGCAAGTAGATATTTCAAGATTTTAAACATGGCTGAAACAGCAACTGTTGAAATTCTTCACGGAAAATGATGACAGCCAAAACATTTGCAGGATTAAAATTTATTAAAATTCTTGACCACGGTTTCGTTATATCTAAATATACCTTCATCAGAAGTAAAATACACCTGTTTTCAAGATTTTAAATGAGATGTCCATGTTTAAAATCTTGAAATATGTACATGCTCAGGTTTCAAAGGCTGTTTCTTCTTTTTGTACATAACAAAAGCTTATGCCTGGAACACTATCATCACAGAATATGAACAAATCATGTGAGTCAATATTTGTTTATCTAAGAGGACCTCTGCAGACTAGTACGGGCTGCTAGTCTTTTTGCTGTTCACCCAGTGCCATCACAAGGTGATTCACCTTGGCTTGTAACAAAAAAATTCCATTCGGCAGTGATGGCAAAACCCTTTTTCTGCAGACATAAACTGACGAAATTTTTGAAATTCTTATACTGAGCATCTGAACCATCAATAAAGTAATAAATGTTCTTAATGTTTTCAGACTTTGTCTTTAATTATGCAATTTACTTAATTTGAAGGGAATGGACAGCAGTGGTATCATGATACAGACAGTCTCTGGTCATACAAACGCCTTGCCACCAAAATAGGCAGCAAATTAATGTAATGTGGCCTGACTATCCTCCCAATGAAATTAATTTTCATAATCTGTACCTCCATGAAATTTGCAACAGTTCTGACATGTCTCCAATGAGTGTCTGTCAGTATGGTCCCATTGCTTGTGTTCCGTTGTTTCTTCAGGGTCATAAAAGTGTCTTCAAGAAAAGCCTCTAGTTGAATTTTTTCTGCACATTCCTCACAACATTGCTGCATACAATCTTTTGATTCCAAACTACATACAGTTTTTCCCTCAAATCAAATTATCTTGGGTGGAAGGTGCTGAAGCCAATATTAATTTGACATTTTGATGAATTACACATACACATAATGAATGTGATCCAGAATCACTAACTGTAGCACACAATTTTGGCCTGAGCTCATAAAATTTTGAGAAGCTCAGATGGTTTACACATTGCTTGCAATAAGCAATGAATAATCCTTTCAGGTTACAAGGAGAAAGCTTTTCTGATTGTGAATCTTTTCCCCTTTATTTTTGCTGCAACAAAAACCTTTTTGCCTGGGCATAAATGAGAAAACTCATTATCTTCAAAAAAATTAATTCATCACTGAGCTTTTTCGCTTTCCTTTTTGCAGGTGTTACCAAATCCCATCTTCCATTTTTAGTTTCCTGGCCTTCTTCACCATTTCAGTTGAAACCACAAACTCTTTAGCCATTTTGCAATAGTCCAGCTATTTGGACCAGGGTCATAATTTGAACATTACTGCAATTGCTTGAAGTCTGAAGCTTAGTCTTAAGTTCTTCAATTAAGATGTCCATATCTTTACATTTTTTGCACTCTTCTGTTTGTATTTGAGCAATATCTACTTGTCTCACACTGGCAGCTGTGGCAATTAATTAGTAATGCTGCCTTGGGCTTTCAGAACTTTGTGTTTTATATATCTCATTGAATCCCTTTTGCTGATCCATTGAAGCTTTAATGATGACTCTCCAAGTGATGAAAATGAAGTTTCAGCAGTGAAGTAAGCATCAACAACATCCATGTCTTCAGTGGATGGTGATTCTTGCTTATCCTATTGGGATGAGTCTTTTTGGGCCACTTCATGTCTACATGTGGTACAAATTTTCTGACACAAGCAGACATTTGTAAAGGCCATATATTTTTATTTTCATTTTCATTTCAGCCTCGTGTTACACTTTCCACCTTCTAATACCATGAAACTCTTTGCCTTTATAAATGTCTGCTTGTGTCTGTGTATGTAAAGGCCATACATTTTTATTTTCATTTTCACTTCAGCCTCGTGTTACACTTTTCACCTTCTAATACCATGAAACTCTTTGCCTTTACAAATGTCTGCTTGTGTCTGTGTATGTGCGGATTGATATGTGTGTGTGTGTGTGTGTGTGTGCGAGTGTATACCCCTTCTTTCCCCCTAAGGTAAGTCTTTCCGCTCCCGGGATTGGAATGACTCCTTACCCTCTCCCTTAAAACCCACATCCTTTCATCTTTCCCTCTCCTTCCCTCTTTCCTGATGAGGCAACAGTTTGTTGCAAAAGCTTGAATTTTGTGTGTATGTTTGTGTTTGTTTGTGTGTCTTTCGACCTGCCAGCACTTTCGTTCGGTAAGTCACATCATCTGTGTTTTTATTTTTTATATATATATAAAACAAAGATGAGGTGACTTACCGAACGAAAGCGCTGGCAGGTCGATAGACACACAAACAAACACAAACATACACACAAAATTCAAGATTTCGCAACAAACTGTTGCCTCATCAGGAAAGAGGGAAGGAGAGGGAAAGACGGAAGGAAGTGGGTTTTATGGGTGAGGGTAAGGAGTCATTCCAATCCCGGGAGCGGAAAGACTTACCTTAGGGGGGAAAAAAGGACAGGTATACACTCGCACACACACACATATCCATCCACACATTCAGACACAAGCAGACATATTTAAAGACAAAGAGTTTGGGTAGAGATGTCAGTCGAGGCAGAAGTGTAGAGGCAAAGAAGTTGTTGAAAGACAGGTGAGGTATGAGTGGCAGCAACTTGAAATTAGCGGAAATTGAGGCCTGGAGGATAACGAGAAGAGAGGATATACTGAAGGGCAAGTTCCCATCTCCGGAGTTCGGATAGGTTGGTGTTGGTGGGAAGTATCCAGATAACCCGGATGGTGTAACACTGTGCCAAGATGTGCTGGCTGTGCACCAAGGCATGTTTAGCCACAGGGTGATCCTCATTACCAACAAATACTGTCTGCCTGTGTCCATTCATGCGAATGGACAGTTTGTTGCTGGTCATTCCCACATAGAATGCATCACAGTGTAGGCAGGTCAGTTGGTAAATCACGTGGGTGCTATCACACGTGGCTCTGCCTTTGATCGTGTACACCTTCCGGGTTACAGGACTGGAGTAGGTGGTGGTGGGAGGGTGCATGGGACAGGTTTTGCATCACGGGCGGTTACAAGGATAGGAGCCAGAGGGTAGGGAAGGTGGTTTTGGGATTTCATAGGGATGAACTAACAGGTTACGAAGGTTAGGTGGACGGCGGAAAGACACTCTTGGCGGAGTGGGGAAGATTTCATGAAGGATGGATCTCATTTCAGGGCAGGATTTGAGGAAGTCTTATCCCTGCTGGAGAGCCACATTCAGAGTCTGGTCCAGTCCCGGAAAGTATCCTGTCACAAGTGGGGCACTTTTGTGGTTCTTCTGTGGGGGATTCTGGGTTTGAGGGGATGAGGAAGTGGCTCTGGTTATTTGCTTCTGTACCAGGTCGGGAGGGTAGTTGCGGGATGCGAAAGCTGTTGTCAGGTTGTTGGTGTAATGATTCAGGGATTCCGGACTGGAACAGATTCGTTTGCCACGAAGACCTAGGCTGTAGGGAAGGGACCGTTTGATGTGGAATGGGTGGCAGCTGTCATAATGGAGGTACTGTTGCTTGTTGGTGGGTTTGATGTGGACGGATGTGTGAAGTTGGCCATTGGACAGGTGGAGGTCAACGTCAAGGAAAGTGGCATGGGATTTGGAGTAGGACCAAATGAATCTGATGGAACCAAAGGAGTTGAGGTTGGAGAGGAAATTCTGGAGTTCTTCTTCACTGTGAGTCCAGATCATGAAGATGTCATCAATAAATCTGTACCAAACTTTGGGTTGGCAGACTTAGGTAACCAAGAAGGCTTCCTCTAAGCGACCCATGAATAGGTTGGCGTACGAGGGGGCCATCCTGGTACCCATGGCTGTTCCCTTTAATTGTTGGTATGTCTGGCCTTCAAAAGTGAAGAAGTTGTGGGTCAGGATGAAGCTGGCTAAGGTAATGAGGAAAGAGGTTTTAGGTAGGGTGGCAGGTGATCGGCATGAAAGGAAATGCTCCATCGCAGCGAGGCCCTGGACGTGCGGAATATTTGTGTATAAGGACGTGGCATCAATGGTTACAAGGATGGTTTCCGGGGGTAACAGATTGGGTAAGGATTCCAGGCGTTCAAGGAAGTGGTTGGTGTCTTTGATGAAGGATGGGAGACTGCATGTAATGGGTTGAAGGTGTTGATCTACGTAGGCAGAGATACGTTCTGTGGGGGCTTGGTAACCAGCTACAATGGGGCGGCCGGGATGATTGGGTTTGTGGATTTTAGGAAGAAGGTAGAAGGTAGGGGTGCGGGGTGTCGGTGGGGTCAGGAGGTTGATGGAGTCAGATGAAAGGTTTTGCAGGTGGCCTAAGGTTCTGAGGATTCCTTGAAGCTCCGCCTGGACATCGGGAATGGGGTTACCTTGGCAAACTTTGTATGTGGTGTTGTCTGAAAGCTGACGCAGTCCCTCAGCCACATACTCCCGACGATCAAGTACCACGGTCGTGGAACCCTTGTCCGCCGGAAGAATGACGATGGATCTGTCAGCCTTCAGATCACGGATAGCCTGGGCTTCAGCAGTGGTGATGTTGGGTGCAGGATTAAGGTTTTTTTAAGAAGGATTGAGATGCAAGGCTGGAAGTCAGAAATTCCTGGAAGGTTTGGAGAGGGTGATTTTGAGGAAGAGGAGGTGGGTCCCGCTGTGACGGAGGACGGAACTGTTCCAGGCAGGGTTCAATTTGGATGGTGTCTTGGGGAGTTGGATCATTAGGAGTAGGATTAGGATCATTTTTCTTCGTGGCAAAGTGATATTTCCAGCAGAGAGTACGAGTGTAGGACAGTAAATCTTTGACGAGGGCTGTTTGGTTGAATCTGGGAGTGGGGCTGAAGGTGAGGCCTTTGGATAGGACAGAGGTTTCGGATTGGGAGAGAGGTTTGGAGGAAAGGTTAACTACTGAATTAGGGTGTTGTGGTTCCAGATTGTGTTGATCGGAATTTTGAGGTTTTGGAGGGAGTGGAGCTGGAAGTGGGAGATTGAGTAGATGGGAGAGACTGGGTTTGTGTGCAATCAGAGGAGGTTGAGGTTTGCTGGAAAGGTTGTGAAGGGTGAGTGAGTTGCCTTTCCGGAGGTGGGAAACCAGGAGATTGGATAGTTTTTTGAGGTGGAGGGTGGCATGCTGTTCTAATTTACAATTGGCCTGTAGGAGGATGCTCTGAACAGCCGGTGTGGTGTGGGAGAGGAAAGATTAAGGACTTTTATAAAGGATAGGAGTTGACGGGTGTGTTCATTGGCTGAGTTGATGTGTAGGTGAAGGATTAGGTGGGTGAGGGCAATGGATTGTTCAGTTTGGAACTGGTATAGGGACTGATGGAAGGAAGGGTTGCAGCCAGAGATGGGAACTTTAAGTGTGAGGCCTTTGGGGGTAATGCCAAATGTCAGACAAGCCTGAGAAAATAGAATATGGGAGCGTAATCTGGCTAGGGCGAAGGCATGTTTGCGGAGGGAATGTAAATAAAACTTAATGGGGTCGTTGTGGGGGTGTTGTGAGGGTGACATGGTATTAGAAGGTGGAAAGTGTATCATGAGGTGAAATGAAAATGAAAATAAAAATATATGGGGAGCGATAAAGGTGAACCGGAAAGTAACTGGAGATCTGGAATGAAAAAAGGCGAAAAGGTGTTGGTTACAGCTGGGCTATGTAGGACTTAGGTTGGTAGACAACGATGTGCATAAAGGTTAGGTGGTTGTGTTGCCGCCAAAACACGTAAAAGGACGGAGAAATTCGGGAAAATTTCGAAAAAACTGCGTGTAGTATATTAAAAGGAGTGGTTTTGTGGTGGCAGATTATGAAAATGAGGCTAACAATTGTCTGACGAAGAAATAATGACGTTAAAACCTGTGGGAAGTGGCTAAAAATTATAAGTGATGTGGGAAAAACGGAAATGGAAATAAAGCGAAAGTTATTAGAACTGGCCGAAATGGTTGTTTAAAAGGTGAAAGGAACTGTTTGTGAACTAGAAACGGTGGATATTATAGCGGCGGTAGTGCTGAAAGCGGCAAAAAAAAAAAAAAAATTTTTTTTTTTTTGTTATGGTTTGGAAGTGGGTTACGTATTATTGAGTATATATAGGCGGGATAAAATAGTATAGCAGATTACGGTAAAAAGGAGAAGGTGAATACAAAGTGAAACTACTGTGCCTGTATATGTGTGGATGGATATGTGTGTGTGTGCGAGTCTATACCCGTCCTTTTTCCCCCGAAGGTAAGTCTTTCCTCTCCCAGGATTGGAATGACTCCTTACCCTCTCCTTTAAAACCCACATCCTTTCGTCTTTCCCTCTCCTTCCCTCTTCCCTGATGAGGCAACAGTTTGTTGCGAAAGCTTGAATTTTGTGTGTATGTTTGTGTTTGTTTGTGTGTCTATCGACCTGCCAGCGCTTTCGTTCGGTAAGCCACCTCATCTTTGTCTTTTTATATATACACACACACAGTTGTGTAAAATCTGAATATTTGTAATAAGTACGATGTGCATTTTTTTTCTGAAGAAGGCTTTGGCTGAAAACACTATGTGTGACAGTCCTTTTGTTGTGCCTGTCTGCAACTCAGTGATCATCTTTATGCTGAGTGGTAATCTATCACTTTCATAATATTGTTGACAACCAAAGTTTTGATATTAAGCTGTCAGATTTCATATCTGAAAGTGTATGTTAAACATTCTGCCACTTTAATACTGTGTCACAGGTTGTTGAAAGTGTCCGCCTGTGACAAATATTTCATGTGAGATCTGAGACTTATCACTGTGTTGCTATTAGTATATTAAACGTGAAAAGCAGTTAAATTAATTAAATTCTGTGCTGCATACTGTATGTTATTGGAGAATTTATCATGAACTAGCTTACAGCTATTCAAAGAACTTCTACTGATAAGTCACCAAATGCAAACAAGAAATCACAGGTAAGGCATATTTCAAATGTCCACTAGCATTGCTGCACAAGAAATAACAATATCAACAGCTGTAATCGTTGACAGCCTGGACCTAAAACCATACTGTGAGCTAGTTAATATATTGATTTTTCACAAGTGCATACAAATTTGCTTTTGTATACAATATTCAATTAAGTTGGAGAAAACAAATGTCAGAATATTATTAGAGCAAGATTCATAAGCCTTTTTGTGTAATGGAATCATTACTGGCTTTTCTTTAGACATTCCGAAAAAAATACCACTAACAAACATGCCATTTACATAAATGAAAAGCACAATATTGTGAATGTTCTACATGATTAATTTGTGGGAATAGGTATCTCCACATGTAAAGTGCAATAGATACTCTTTGAAACGTGTCAATGGTGAACTATAATTGTTCTTTAATCCTGTTGTCGTTCCAAGTTGCTTTCTGTTGATACTAAAGTCCAAATATATGTGGGTATTGTAATTTGGCTACATAATTGGTGATCTAGAGACAAAAATTGTTCACAAACAGAAAGTACTGTCGCATTTCGCATTATTTTTTCACAGTCATGGAAGATGTGGTGAAATTGTTGCTTATGACTGGTGAGGAGCTCCAACTGTTGAAGTGGGAGATTTAAGTTCTCAAAGTTTCTATGCTGTGGAATGATGACAGCTCACGTACAGTGAAATTACCAGTTCTGGCAGTATCTTCAATGCCACAAACACATACACACATCATGTACTGTCTGACCTCTGTCTCATTAGTGTTATCCGTGCCATGGTTACAGTTAAAGGCGTCGCCATTTTCATCTGCACAACCTGTGATTTGGTTCAAGATTTTAGAAAATATTTTTCACTTAACACAGGACCATGACCATCTTATGTTGGCACTCAGTAATTTAGACCAGAGAGCAACTGTCATAGTTATGGATATTACCCTGCAACCCTCACACTGACAGACCTATCACATTCTCAAGACTCATTGGACAAAGTCACTTTAACAAAAGCTAACGCAGCTTGTATCACAAGCAAAAAGGTCACAAAACCTCATCACAATTCTGGAGACACACGCTATGGTGGAAGTTAGTGTGGTCTCCAAAGGATTGCTATACCACATCTGGCAACAGCAACAGTCTCCACAAGTGCAGTTAACTGTGATACCACACCAGAGGCAGTGTTGCAGGTACCTGATCATGCACACAGCACATTAGATTCAGCAGTTGTAGTGGCTGTGGCCCTTGTAACAGTCAGACATTGGAGGCATCATAAGGACATACACTCTGTTTCACAGCAGCATCATTTTGGTGAACACCAAGTGGGACTGTATCTCGTCAAGATTTACAAACCACAGTGGAAAAGATGTCCAAACAAATGCAGTTGTTGGAACTTCTTATCCTGTCCAAAATGTCTCCCCTGATACAGGGTTTTGGGTAACTTTTCCAAACTCTTCTCATTTGCTAAACCTCACCAATGCTTTTCCTTCATCCCTCATCCTTCACTTCCAAGCCTTCTACCAGAAGAAGCAGCTACTGGCTGTGACAGCTTCCAAATTTCCTTACACTTTATATGCATGTATTTTCCTGCTGCCACTTGGTGAATAAATTTTTTATCTATCCAGTTATATTACATTTTCAAAAACTGAGAATTGATTATTTTAGAAAATATTTATTTTGTGTGTTGGTCATCTGTACTTTATATGTAATAGCAGTATCAGTTCTAACGTTTAGGTCAGAGACTTGGAATCATAACTGCTAGTCAAAGGAGGAGGACTGATGCAGCAGATATGAGACTCCTGAGGTCACAAACTGGTTACAAACCCACGCATCAAAAAAGAATAGTGAAGTTAGAAATGAAATGGGCATCAAAATCATACTTCAGAAAATAGAGGAGCACAGGGTAGAACACATTCAAAGTATTTCAGGTGAATGAATTCCTGAATTAATGTACAAATATACACTTCAAGGGAAAAGGAATGATGGGTAGCCTAAGAAAAATGGCAAGATCATTTGCAGTCTATTTGAAACTGGGACAGGCAAGGATGCTTAAACCAAAACTGCATATGGTGATGGTGATGTCAAACTACTTATTCAATGCAGTCATCTGCCATCTACTTCACTGTCAAATGTTTTGTATGCTGTTCCATTACCTATTGTGTAGGCAAAGTTATTTGTTTCTACTTTTCATTGTCAACAAATCTAATGGTGTTTCTCCAACCTATCTTTCTTTCCTCTCTGATGAGGGAATTTATGTTCCTAAAGTGAGGAATAGTTTTTCCATTAGTTCTCCCCCCCCCCCCCCCTCCCCTGCCCTCAGCATATGTACTGCTTAGCCATTCTCTCTTTCCATATTTTGTACAACAATTTGCCGCAATTGTACTTTGCAGTAATAGGTCACACTATTTCAGTTTGAACCTAGTCATGCGACAACGCTGCTCTCAATTGGTGCCAGAGCCTCAATTAATTCTATCACATAATAACTAATTATAGGAAGCTAAACTGGCAACATACTGACAGACCTTCAAAAGTGCATAATGAATTATTGTGTGTCAAAGAAGACAACATCCAACAGATGCAACAATACATTTCTAAAATATCGACTCACATTCAATTACACAGGATGCACACACACGTGCAAACACACGTAAGCGCACCCACCCACCCACCCACCCACCCACCCACACACACACACACACACACACACACACACACACACACACACACACACACACACAGAGGAAAGGAAAAGAAAAATAAAAAAGCTGGTTGAAGCTTTTCTTCATCAGCATCAATTTCTTTCCTTTGGAAAAGGTGGATGGTCAGAGAAATATTTGCCATTAAAATAATATCAGAAGAAAGACTGGATAAGAAGGATACCACAAAAACGTGTTTTACTGATTGTCAAATACCCCTGACTGAAATGAATGGAAGTGACTTTTCAATATTATGTGGCAAATAGATATAAGGTCTAATGACAGGAGAATTATTGATAGCTTGCATGCAGAACAAAGTGCAATTGAGAGATGTAGACAGCTTCAAGAATAAGTGAATGTCAGAGTGGTAGTAAAGAACGTATGCTCATTATTACTAAAAGAGTACACTGAAAAATAATGCACACATTCTCATAGAATACTATCTAAATGACCTTGAGAAATGTGCCAAGTGGCATGTGGAATGTAACTTCCATCTCTAAGCACTTGCACAGTTTGGATGCACTGCATTCATCCAGTGTATTTTGAGTAGCAGAAGTATTGAGACATGTTCTAGTAGTATGTCAACATGAGTTAAACAGTATGCTGTAATCAAATTTTTAACTGTTAAAAAAATGACTCCTAGTGAGATACATCATAGTTTAAAGGCTTTGATGATGCTGTTGATAACTATGCTGTAAATCAATGGGTAGCAAAATTCCATGGTTACAAGCCTGGAAAAAGCATAATTGTTGATGGAACACACAGTGGACATCCAATCCCTGCCACAGCCAATTAACATCACAAACTCGTTGACTGTTTGATTCAAAATGACCAGTAAATCACTCAAAATTGTATTTAAAATCATATTGGAATATCCAAGGCACATTTCAGTTTCATTATTGAATACTCAGGATACTGAAAAATCTGTGCACAATGGGTACCATACCAACTCACAGATGAGAACGAACATTATTGATTGTAATGCTGCAAGCAACTTCTGCAGTAGTATCATGATGCAGGATACGATTTCCTTTTGAATATTGTGACAAAGGACAAGTCATGGGGCCAGCATTACGACCCGGAAGAGGAAAAGTCAGAGCACTGTATACTGACATCCATCTTCTTTTCAGGTGAAAGAGTTCAATACACAACCATCCACAAAAAATTCTTTTGACCATGTTATGGGAGTTCAATACACAACCATCCACAAAAAATTCTTTTGACCATGTTATGGGATACTTACTGAGTTTATGTGACTGACTGCCTGATATAGGGGTAATGATAAATTCTTCCCAGTAAATAGAGACTTTAAAACACCTCTGATGTCAAGTATGTTGTGAAACAGGCAGCCTGGTGTTAATAATCTTGCAACATGATGGTGCTCTTCCATAACACTCATTCGCAACTGAAGAGACTCTGAAAAACCTGAAGAGTGAACCTGTTCCACACCCTCCTTATTCCCCTGATCTTGCACTTCACAATTTTTATTTCTGTCCTCTGCTCAAGAGAGACCTCAAGGGTAATCATTACACCTTGGACAATGAGGCAGAGTCACCTGTCAAGTCCTGTATTTTATAAAAGTGGAAAGAATTTTTCAGTGACAGAATGAAAAAACTTATTACACAATGGGAGAAATATGTTAGTCTTAATGGCAGGTATCTTGAAAAATAAAAACACAATTTTCGGGCTTAAAAACTGTACTTTAAGGTACTTTTTTCCTGATATTCCTAATTGTTTTTGTTTTGGTTCTACAAGCATGTCTACATTACTTTTTAGCCTACCATCATAATTCCATTTAAATATACACATAGAAAGTATTTTATCAAACAAAGGAAACTTTAATGGGCACTACAATTAAGACATGATGGTAGCCTAGTAAGTCTGGTAAGAAAGCAATAAATATTTGTTTAAACAAATATTTCTTCACAATGCCTCCTTTGATGAATGTAATTATCTTTTTTGATGTTCATACACTTCATCCTGTGATATTTCAATATCTCCATCTGACTGAGGAAGTATACCTACATCTACATCCACAAATATATTCTCTGCAAACCACTCTGAAGTACATGGCAGAGGGTAAATCCCATTGTGCCAGTTATTAGGATTTCTTCTCATTCCATCCACATATGGAGCACAGGAAGAATGATTGTTTGAATGGCTCTGTGCATGTAGTAATTATTCTAATCTTATCATCATGATCGTTATGTGAGCGATACATAGGGGATTGCAGTATATTCCTAGAGTCATCATTTAGAGCTGGTTCTTGAAATTTTGTTAGATGTTCTTCGTATAGTTTACATCTTTCTTCAAGAATCTTCCAGTTCAGTTCCATCAATATCATTGAGACACTCTCCCACAAATCTGTGACCATTCATGCTGCCCTTCTCTATATATGTTCAATATTCCCTGTTAATCCTATTTGGTATGTGTCCCACACACTTGAGAAGTATTCTGGAACTGGTCACAGAAGTGATTTGTCAGCAATCTCCTCTGTAGACTGATCGCACTTCCACTAAGTCTACTGCCACTTTAGCCACAACTGAGCATATGTGATCATTCCGTTTCATATCTCCACTAAGCTGAATCATGCAACATTTGTGTTCAGCTGATCACTTCTTAAGTAGATGAAAATCCTTTTTACCATGCAAATATTTTGGTTAGCGAAAAGGGCGACCTTAGCTGGAGCTAGAAAAGGTGAACAAGGATCATTTGAATGATATATTTTGCCACTGTGACAACTTCTGTGTGAGCTGGAGTACTGCACTGGTGAAAGAGCACTTCCTTGCATTTCAATCTAGGTCATTTTTCATGAAATAGATTAATGAAGCACAACATAGGTCATTTATAGTTAACATCTACCCAAATAACCAATCAACAATACACATTTGTAACCTCAAACAGCGGTATCTATTACTTTTCCAGGCAACAAAATGCACTTTGCCTTCTTTGTCCATCTTGCAATCATCATCTGGGCATCATAGTACATATAATTATGGATCGAAGTTCCATCCACAGTAATGAATGTGAATGAAAAGTCTGTAGATTGTAGCTTAACATTTCTAGATTTTGTACACAAATTTTATTCTTTGTTTGTTCTTCATTTAGTTGGAAATTGTGGTATCAAGGACACAGGGCTTCATTGTGTCTAGTTTTTCATGAAACAATGTAGTGTACTGTTTCAGCTGAAGCACAATCAATATCAGCTATCTAAAAAACATTCATCTTGTCTTCTTCCTTTACAATCACATGAAAGTTTTCTCTAATTTCCACTGTGGTGATCTCAATTGCACATTCAAAGAGCACTTTGAACTGTGTGCCTCTGTGACCATATTTAAACTCATTAGTCCAGGACTAAAAAGCCTCAAAAACAGCACAGAGCACATATGAATTTAACTGAACTTTGTTTTACTTGCGCAGCTGTAAAATCCATCAAACTAGAAACATTTTCTAACTGTGAAAATACAGTTTTTCTCTGTCTTGTACATACTTCAAACTGCCAACTAACAGCTCCACATCAAACCTATTTGAAAATGTAAATAAAAGTGTTACATAAAACATGCTTAGTAATATTTAAACCTTTTTGATCACTGACACCCTCTTATATGAACTTTCTCACTTTACTCTCTGATGTTTACTATATTTCCATCTGATAAAATTCATTATTATACTGTATACGACATAAATAATGGTGCCTTAGCTGCTATTATTCATCAAAGCTGTACTGACTTTTTTTAAATGTGTAACCTGTATACATGGGAAGATTACAGTTATGAAACACTCTCCATGCAGTTTGTGTTGCAGAATGGTTTTGATTACAAGAGCAAGTGCTCCTTCATGATGTCTGCACTCAGATGAGCTGCAGGACTTCATGGTTATTGTGCAACTAATAATAATCATTTTCCTTTAACTTATTTTGTTACATTATGGTAGATGAAAACAAAGAATAATATTTAACATAAAATTACGTAAGGAGTTTTTAAGCTACTTTATGTTTTTGGGATTTCTATGGCTGGCAGGGAATTAAGTTAGAAAGCCGAAAATAAGTAAAAACATAATCTGACATATGAAACGCTTTCAGTAGCTTTACTCTCCTCAGTATACAATTTGGAGTGAGTAAATACAATATAAACTAGTGACAAGCAGATTTTAGTGTAATCTGTGTAGATTATCTACCTACTGATTCAGACTTAACAATTTTGTAATATTAATATACTGCAGAGTCAAGAAGTTAATAATATAGGGTAATTTCTGCCTATTGTAACATAAATATGTTAGGTGCATCCATCTTATATATGGCCATCTGGGTTAAATACTGAGTGGCAAATGGAGTGATTTCAATTTGATAATAGAATTAGAGCTGATTGATGAAGTCCACTTAGGGCAAGCTACTTTAATAATTAAACTTTACTGCCAGGAACTAGCAGGCAACTTTTCCATGTTATTTAAAATTACGTCTGTGAGCTCTGAAAAAATTCTGTCAGGAAGGAGCATTTTTTTACTCTATTTTCAAAACAGTTGCATAATGTAGAGAACTTGGTTGTACTAAGAGTAAAATAATCAATTTCTGAGTATAGTCATACTGTTTGAAAGAAGTGTGTTGAACTTATTAGAAGAAATATACACTGCTCGGAGGAAAAAACGCAACACTAAAAAATGATTCATGTGCAGTAATGAAATTTTGGGAATACACTAGTCTAGGTAATGCATTTAAGTGATTAGCATTGAAAGATCACAAGTTAGTGTAAGTACAACCAAAAGACTTTCAAACAAGTAAGCTTTCGGCCAAAAAAGGCTTCTTCTAAACTAGACAAAACACACACACACACACAAACACACACACACACACACACACACACGCATATATATATACAGGTGAGTCACCTAACGTCACCACTGGGTATATTTCGTAAACCACATCAAATACTCACGAATCGATTCCACAGACCGAACATGAGGAGAGGGGCTAGTGTAATTGGTTAATACAAACCATAAAAAAATGCACGGAAGTATGTTTTTTAACACAAACCTACATTTTTTTAAATGGAACCCCATTAGTTTTGTTAGCACATCTGAACATATAAACAAATACGTAATCAGTGCCGTTTGTTGCATTGTAAAATGTTAATTACATCCGGAGATATTATAACCTAAAGTTGACGCTTGAGTACCACTCCTCCGCTGTTCGATTGTGTGTATCAGAGAGCACCGAATTACGTAGGCATCCAAAGGGAACGGTGATGGACCTTAGGTACAGAAGAGACTGGAACAGCACATTACGTCCACATGCTAACACCTTTTTATTGGTCTTTTTCACTGACGCACATGTACATTACCATGAGGGGTGAGGTACATGTACACATGTTTGGTCGGTCAATACAGGTATTGTTAACGCTGTTTGTGGATGAAGTTGGAATTATCGTCCAATGCTGTCCAATATGTGCTTGACTGAAGACAGTTCTGATGTTCGAGCAGGGCAAGACAACATAACAACACTCTGCAGAGTATGTTGGGTTATAGCAGTGGTATGTGGGCGAGTGTCATCCTGTTGGAAAACACCCCCTAACATGCTGTCCACAAATGGCAGCACAACAGGCCGAATCACCAGACTGATGTACAATTTTGCAGTCAGGGTGCATGGGATATCCACGAGAACACTCCTGCTGTCATACGAAATTGCACCCCAGACCCTAACTCCAGGTGTAGGTACAGTGTCTAGCACGCAGAGGTTGGCTGCAGGCCCTCAAATGGCCTCCTTCTAACCAATGCAAGACTATCACTGCCACTGAGACAGAACCAACTTTCACAGACCTCCACACTGCCCTCCAATGAGCTTCCACCTGACACCACTGGAGTCATGAAATCACAAACGTTGGTGGTTTGGGGTCGGTGGAATGTATGCTACATGGCACCTGGCTCAGAGCGGTATTTGAAATAACCAATTTGTAACAAAGTTCTGTATCACTGTGGTGCCCACTGCTGCTCAAATTGCTGCTGCAGAGGCAGTACAACGTGCCAAATTCATACGCCAAACACGACGGTCTTTCTTTGAGGTAGTGCCGCATGACCATCTCAAATCCAGTCTTCTTGCATCTGTACATTCCTGTGACCAGCCCTGCCAGCAACCATGGACAGTTGCTACATTCCTGTCAAGTCTTTCTGCATGGAAAGAACATCCAGCTTCTCATAGCTCTCTTACATGACCTCATTCAAACTAAGAGAGGTGTTGATAATGACATCTTTGGCACCTTAAAAGCATTCTTAACCAACAGCTCACCATGCCCAATCTCAAAGGTAACTAACACTCTTAACTGTTACAGCATGTATTTAAAGCAAACCTGATTTGCATCCTCATACTGGCGCTACTATCACCAGTCTTATGCAACTGCTGTGAAATATGAATAGATATTATCTTTCCGATGTTGAAACATGCCCACTTGGTAGTGTGACTTTTTTCCAGCAGTGTATTTCCGTTTGTAGTATTAGTTTGTAATACAGAGATGCTGCAGTGGAGAAACTGTAGTTTACAGGTAAGACATCTGAAAGGAGTTAGAGTAGCAAGTCGTCTTGGGCACTTTTTTTTCCAGTATTTTTCAGGTGTCATTTACAAATCATACGTGCTACAGAGTGGAAAGCAAGAGAAAATGTCACAGCTGGATTACTAGATAGCAGCAGAAACTCTCTGCAGGAGAACTGGACCAAAAACACTTCTGTCATGTAACAATTTATTGGTGCAATTATTAAGAACATTTTCCAAAACCTTTGTCATTTCCAACATGTCTCTTTTTATACAAAATAGTGGAAAACATGATTATAATACCAGAACCAAAACCAATCTGTATAAGGACTATAAAAGCTTAACATTAGTACAAAAAGGAGTCAAATGCATGGTTACTCATATATTCAATAACTTACCAGAGCATATCAAAGGTCTTGTAAGTGATAAAGATCGATTTCAGAGTGTATTAAAGAACTACCTGTTGGCCAACTTCTTCTGCTCCAATGATGAATAACTTCACAAGAATTATGGCTCATAACTCTGCATTAGAATTGTACAATATCTATGTATCTGAGTAAAATATCCATGTATCTGAATAAAAAAGTATCTAAAAAACTGACTCTTTCCACATCCCTCTCCAAGGGATCCATGGAAAATGATAAATGTCATGTAATGTAATGTAAACAGTATTGCAACTCCTCATCTGGATTTTGAATGACCTGCTCTCCCTGCAAAACCAATCATTTTATCCTCCCTAAAGAAAAAAACTGTAGTTCCAAAGTTACGACTGTTGCTCTCTCCTGTCAAGTGCTCCTAATGGGTGTGATGGGCATTCTGACTCCTGAAGGCAAATATTGATGATTGTCTCCTCAGAAATTTATCAGTTTTCTGAATATTATATAGCCATTTATAAAGCACTTTACATTTACTTCATCAAATTCTCTAACATTTAAGATTAGGCATGTATTTCCAATACTTGATACTGATTTACTATTTCTACATGCTCACCAGTTTCTTTAAGATTTGTGGATTTTCTCTCACTGGAGCTGAGTTGGTTGACCTTTGAATAACGGGTTTCCAAATACTTTGCCAGTTTCTCTGCTAGAACTGTATCATCATCATCATCATCATCATCGTCATCACTGTCATAATGACAATAATCATCATCCTCAGTGTCATAGTCATTTTCAATCCCCCACATGAATTCACGCTTATGTCCTGATTCATCCATATCTTAAAAGAACCAAAAAGTTTAGCAATATTAAATTTAATTAATTACATACAGAATACAATTTCAATGATTAAACAGACACAGACCAAAAAACAATCATAAAAAACCAAAATATTAAATTGAGTAAAACAGGGCTGCCACAAGTTTCCCAAGTGAAATTCCCTGATATTTCCGATTTCCAGACAAGTTTTAGCGTTTTTCCCTGACAAATTTTGAGATCTCAAAGGTGAATAAGGCATAATCCGTATCACTTCAGGCAGGGGGGTTACCTTCATAGTCTCAGATGTTATTGAATTTAGCATATGTTAAAACACGTATTTTTTTTGTTTTCTCCAAAAAAAATTCCTGCCCCAAGATACAGGCCTCCAAAAATGACACTGCAAACACCATTCTGAAGATGTGAATTTCAGAAATTTTTTTTAAAATGCTGTATCTCTGTAACAGTTCTACATATTTTATTAATTTCTTTCATGTGAAAGATAATTGCTTTATGATTACAATGTTATCCTCTGTTTGGACATATCTGTCAAAGTTCTTTTCCTGTTGTTTTTTGAATTTTTTTAATAATTTACAGACATTTTTTTTTTTCAAAAAATGTGAATCCAGAAAAGTTAGATTTTTTTCTGTTGATTAGTACCTTGTAGTACTATATTCTCTGTAACGGAGAGCTTACACTTTTAAGTTGGACAGGTTTTATTTATTTTTTTTTTTTATTTTTAACTTTCAAGGGTAATGTATGTTTTCACTGAAGTTGTTACTTACTAATTTCTTTGTTACAATGTTTATTTCTATTGTCTTTGTTGCAGTTATTTCTTTCACTTTCATTGTTGCAGCGATATTTCTTACACATTGTTGTGCTTTCTTGTCTCTTTCTTTGTTGTGGTTGTTCATTGCAAGTTTTTCATTGTAGTTTTTTAGTGCTAATTTGTTTACTCAAGAGGCTTCTAAGAAATCTGAGACCATCCAGTGAGTTCTGTGTTTTCGTGAGGAATTTGCCAGTTGACACAGTTGCAGTGTGTTTTGCGAAAAGGACTGTTTGAAATGTCTTCTTACTGGGACCACAGGAGAGTGAAGTGTGCTGACTATTTGCATATCTATAAAACAGTGACACACATGACAAACAAAAAAACAAACTTTGTTCATGTTGGGAATAAGTGTTCTCATTTGTAGACTCTGTTTCAAAGTAAAGACGTTTTCGGTGAAGACTTTCTGTGTTCTAAATGTTTTGACAGAATAACAACAATGATAGTATCTGAACAACGTGAAGCCTCCCATGGCACAGATGATGCAGATTTTGCATCAATAGAGAAAGAATTAAATACCCTGAATCAGTCATCTACAGAGGTCAGTGGTCAGTGAAGTTGAGTCATAAGCTCTATGCATCAAGAAAGCACAGTGAAATTACTAAAGCTATGGATGAATACAGTACAGCAAAACTGACCACACTCTTCAAAGTAGAAATTCCATCTTCAGAAGAAAATGAACCAAAGCACTCTTACACCTCTTGCCAGGAATTTTTCATAAATATCAATTCAGCTGTTAAATATTGTGCATCCTACAGTGAAAAGGTGCAAGTTCTAACTATTATTCCAGAGACATTTTCAGAGAAAACAATTCTGAACCACATTCTATCGGTATCAAAAGTACATGGTAGACAAATCAAGAAATGTGAGCTCTGTAAAAGGAGTCTTTGGAAGACCAGATCCCTATTATGGTCATCCTGTAGAAGCAACTCAAGTTCAAGTAGTGCAGTCTTTTTATTTCTAAGATATTTGTTCTCGCCAGAGTGCCAACAAAAACACACTATAACTGTAATGGTTGAAGATCAAAAAGTTGTGAAAGTAAAGCAGTACATGACTCACAGTATTAAAGAAACTTTTGTAAGTTATAAGAGCAACTATACCACTTCAAATATTGAAAGACCAAAATTTTATGCACTACAACCTAAGTGGGCAGTTCCACACCCACCTAGAGATGTCTATTTAAGTGTGTACTGTACAAATTTTGAACTTTGTGTAGTAACTTTGAAGAACTTACTGGAGCACGTGACATACGACACCTTGGTTGGGCGTGTGAAGTCATTAGTTGCCTGGGATGTAAAGCAAGAGACTTTTTTAAGAGTGTGGTGACTACCCTGGAAAGGGAGGACTGTCTTTGCAAACACTTGGCCTGTAGCAGATAGCTCTGCAGAAATGACATATGCGACATGGGAGGAAAATGAACTAAGTAAGAAAGCTGTTGCCTTTGACAGATTCATTGATGAATTTGGTAAAATGGTCAGTGAAAGTGCCAGTAAACCACCAGCATCTGAATAAATTGCAACAACAACACATTGCAGAAGTGGAAGTGTGTCTACAGGCTGAAGAACTATGTTTAGTGCTTCATTATGATTTTGCTGAGAACTGGTCTGTAATTCTCCCACAAGAAGTACAAGGGTATCATTAGAGTAATAATCAGGTTTAAATTTTTACAGGAGTGACATATTTTCAAAACAAGACCACAAGTGTTGCAGTTAAAAGTGATGACACAGGACATGACTCAGCACATGCTTTGCTAGCAATACACAAAATTCTTCAACTGCAAAAAGGGGCAGAGAAGCTCATCATTATTTCTAATGGAGCTCCTAGACATTTCAAAAATTGTTACCAGCTGTTTGAATTGAGTAAGTCGCTGGGTATACAGTGCTACTCATCATGGGAAGGGGCCTTGTAATGGTACAGGAGGCCTGCTGAAGCACCATGCTACCAAACAATCTTTCCAGACCAAATACAGCTGTGATTCCGAATACTGAGGATTTTACGAGAGTTGTGAAATCTTACACATCCACAGCCCTCTTTCTTTCGTCCGAAGAGGAAATCGAAGAATTCTGTGAGCAGAAAAAAGATGAATGGCCCAAAGAAACTACTACTGTGAAAGAAATTAAGAAGACACATTTCTGGACTCAAAGTGATGGGTGAAATCATATTGCACGCACTTTAAAGAACAAGAAAGAAGAAATTTCATTCGTTCAGCCAACATCTCAGGAACAGCAGGATAATATTCAGATTCACAACCTGAGAAGTGGGATGTTTGTGGCTTGTATGTATGACTGTGATTGGTGGATTGCATAGATTATAGACACCAGTTATGAGTTAAACGAAATTGTAGTGAACTTTATGCTACCACAGGAACCAGCTGCTGGATATAGGTTTCCAGCTGAAGGACAGCAACAACGCCATCAAAGTTCACTTCCTGTTCACAATGTTTTGAAGATTGTTAAGTGCTCCAGTTCCTATTGGTTCAACAGGAAGGCATCACTCTATATCAAAGGAAGATACTGAAGCAGTGGAACACATTTTTAGTTCATTGACTGGCTAATTTGATAATTTCAGTACAAAACAGAGTGCACAGAAGTTGTATAAATTTAAACCTTTAAGTCTGTGGACCCTTTACACACATTTTGGAACCATTTAAAATGATTGAAAGATGAGTCTCTTACTCATCTTTCAAAACCAAAATTATGTTAAATTAGGCTAGGTTTTGATTTTTATGGGCCTGTTATGTGATAATGTGGAAATAAAACAGGTTTTATGTGCAGCAAATATTTCAATTGTTTATAAAACCTATTCAACCTACAAGTGGAAGCTCTCCTTTTCATGGAATGTAGAAATACACGGTACTAATCAACAGAAAAAAATCAAAAATTTATGAATCGGCATTGAAAAAAATATTCCATAAATTATAAAAAAGACCAGAATGCTATAGTAAAAGAACTTCGGCAGATAAGTCCAAATGGAGGATTTCTTTGCAATCATAAAGCAATTATCTTTCAAATAAAAAAACCTGACCAAATATTTAGAAATGTTCCAGAGATACAGCATTTTAAAATTTTTTCCAAAATTCGCATCTTCAGAATTTCAAAATGGTATGCGCAGTGTCATCTTCGGAGGCCTATATCTCAGAACAGAATTTTTTTTGGAGAAAACATAAAATATACATGTTCCTTACTTAGTCCTTCATTTAACACATGCTAAATTCAATAACATCCAAGACTGTGAAGGTAAGATTTTTGCCTGAATTGATAGGGACTATGCCTTGGATAATTCACAACTTTCACAAAAGTTTTGTTCCTAACAAGTTACAAAAAGAAACTGATACACTTGTCTACAGCTATTTTTCTTTTCTTGAAAGTAAGTTTATTTCAGTATCTTGTGCATGTTTTCCAAATGCATGTTCCTGTTGACGCTAGCTTATTCTCTGCAACGATACACCTACAACTTAGCCAACTGGTGTAGATGTATTCAAAATGAATTACAAATTATGGAGTCTCTTCGTACATTAACAAAAGTTTGAAAGCTGCCTCCAAAACTGTAGTTAAATAACTGTTAGTCATGCTCATGCAAGAATGTTGTTTCAACTCTGTAAATCACTGCGTTCTGCATCGTATCATCAGCAGCTTTCAACGACCAAGCTGCCATGCACACAGTAGATGTAGCCCAAAATGTCCAGTCACAGTACTCAATGCAAGATGGTTCATTATCTGACACAGAACATAGTCCCTTTAATACAACTGAAAAATAAAACATAGTAGTAATGCAAATCCTACTGCTAAACAGAAGCAAACAGGAAAGACAGCACAAATTATTCTATAACTAGGTATTAACTGAAAATCACACCTAGTTATTCTATGTGTAGAATCAACACATGTGCAACTATTCAACCCATATTTTTCAGTATATCTCACTGAACTGGAGACAGAACGAAATTCAAGAATCCATATCTGCCAAAAACACATGTGATTTCATTTGCCTGAGACTGCAGACGTATGTGCGAGTTGCATTTGCGTGTGTGTGTGTGTGTGTGTGTGTGTGTGTGTGTGTGTGTGTACTGTTGACAAAGGCCTTAATGGCTGAAAGCTATAATTGTGTGAATTTTTTTTTTTTGTGCCTATTGCGACTCAGCATCTCCGTCATGTGGTGAGTAGTACCTTTCTTTCTCTAAAATCTCCGTCATATGGTGAGTAGTACCTTTCTTTCTCTAATACTGTTACATTCCATCCTGGATTTTCCATTGTTTGAAAAACAGTTCACACTAAATCTGTTCAATGCAACTGTTGATCTTGTAGGAACCTTGGCTTTTAACATTGTGATTTCTGTAGAACAGGTCACAAATGTTCCAGATTTATGATGCACATTATTTTTTTTTAATTGAGCTGATCAACTTTATTGTAATATACTTAAGATAAAAATACATGAAACTATTATTATGCAGCTTCCCATGTCTTGAACTCTCCAATGGTATAAATCTTAATCCAGCACACGACTCACATGCAATTAATGACTATAACTGCAATCTGTAGTAAGAACATAAGCATACATTTGCAAATAAGCATTTAAAAATGTTGGCCAAAAATGTTAATCCTGTTTGTTTTATAGTACACAAAACAAAAAAATTAGCTACATCTCGATAAAATGTGCACTCTTCCTTCAAAAATGTTTTATCGCATTCTAACCACGTTGTACTGCCAAAATTTCCTGGTATCTTGTAACACAGCTATTACTAATAACAACTGTTTACAATTAGTGAATTAGTGGGAATTGGTGAAGTTCAGTGGCAGCAGGAGGAACACCATTTCTGGTCAGGTGAAAACAGTGTTATAAACACAAAGGTGAAATAGGGGTAATGTGGAAAGTGGGTTTAATAATGAATAGGAAAATGGGAACGCAAGTGTGTTACTATGAACAGCATAGTGAATGCATTATCATACAAAAGATGGACACAAAGCCCATGGCTACAAAAGTAGTAGAAGTTTATATGCCAACTAGCTCCACAGATGGTGCAGAGATAAAGGAAATTATTCACATAGTTAAAGAAAACAAAAATTTATTTGTGTTTGGGGGGCTTGAATTTGGCAGAAGGAAAAAGCAGAGAAGGAAAAATGGTAGGTGAATATGGACTGGGGGAAAGAAAAGGAAGAGGAAGCTGCTTGATAGAATTTTGTACACAGCATAATTTAATCTTTTTATGTATATAGACTAAAGTGGCAAGTGAAAATTTGTACCAAGGCAGGGAATAGAAGCCAGATCTCCTGATCTTGAGGTAGGTGGATGAGCCACTAAGCCAACTTCGCACAGTGATTCACACAACTGCACGGATTACCCTGGCATGCCACCCTCCTTGATACTAATTCTCACTGCCACCTCATTCTGTTATAAATTCCCCCATACACACGAACAGAATTGCCGTCTAATAGGCAGGAACACTAAGCTAAAAACGTGGAAGGAGTATATAGAGGGTCTATGCAAGGGAAATGAACCTTGGAAGGTAACGTTATAGAAAGGGAAGTGGACGTAGATAAAGAGGAGATGGGAAATAGGATACTGCGAGAAATATTTGACAGGGCTCTGAAAGACAAGGCCCCGGGGATAGACGAAAATTACAGGGAGAGTCAGCCACGACAGAACTCTTCCATCTGGCATGCAAGATGTATCAGGTGGTCAAAACACCTTCAGACTTCAAACTGAATGTAATAATTCCAATTCCAAAGAAAGCAGGTGCTGAGAGGCGTCAAAATGACCGAAAAATTGAAAAATTGGTGGAAAGTGATCTCAGGGAAGATCAGTTTGGATCCCAGGGAAATGAAGGAACTCTTGAGGCAGTACTGACCCTATGATATATATTAGAAGATAGGTTAAGGAAAGACAAACATATGTTTATAACATCTGTAGACTTGGTGAAAGCTTTTGACAATGTTGACTGGAATATCCTCTTTGAAATTCTGAAGGCAGGAGGGGTAAGATAGGGAGCAAAACACTATTCACAACTTGTACAGAAACCAGACAGCAGTTATAAGAGTGGCAATGGTTGAGAAGGGAGTGAGACACGGTTATAGCTTATCCCTGACGTTATTCAATCTGTACAGTGAACAACCAGTACAGGAAACCAAAGAAAAATTTGGAGTAAGAATGAAAGTTCAGGGAGATCAAGTAAAAAACTTTACAGTTTGCGAATGACACTGCAATTCTGTTGGAGATGCAAAGAACTTGGAAGACAGTGTCTCGAAAGAAAAAGATGAACACCAACAAAAGTGAAACAAGGATATGAAATGTGGTATAACTAAATCAGGTGATGCTACAGCAAATCAGTAGATGAGTTTTGCTATTTGAACAGCAAAATAAATGACAGTGGCTGAAGTAGAGAGAATATAAAATGCGCACTGAGAATGACAAGAAAAGTGTTTCTGGAGAAGAGAGATTTGTTAACAGTGAATACAGATTTAAGTGTTAGAATCGTTTTCTGGAGGTATTAGTACGGGGTGTTGCCATATATGGAAGTGAAACATGGACAATAAACAGTTTACACAAAAACAGAACAGAAGTTTTTGGTATGTGGTGCTACAGAAAAATGGTGATGATTACATGGGTTGACCACATAACTAATGAGGAGGTACTGAACAGAATTGGGGAAACAGGAAATTTGTGGCAATACTTGACCAACAGATGGGATCGGTTGGTAGGACACATTCTGAGATATCAAGGGATCAACAGTTTAGTACTGGAGGGAAGTGTGGGGGTACATATCGTACAGGAGAGCAAGAGACGCATACAGTAAGCAGATTCAGAAAGATGTAGGTTGCAGTAGTTATTCGGAGATTAAGAGGTTCGCACAGGATAGAGCAGCATGGAGAGGTGCATCAAACTAGCCTTCAGACTGAAGATCCCAACAACATACAACTGTCAGTTCAAAGGGCGCGCGAGAAACGTCTTACACGCTGATTGGGCGGGAACCCTGACGCCATAATCTCAACTGCCAGTTTTCATTGACGCCTTCCTGCCTTCCAAACAATCAACTTCATAGGACTTAACTCTGTCTAGTCGCTCACTTTAGACAAGTAATGGAAGTTCTCTAAAATGTATGTGAAATATAGTCGTCTTAAAGACCGCCCATCAATTTAGAATTACAAATCAAGAAATAAAGCTGTTATATATGGTATGAACACAATCAAAACATTCTTCCGAAATAGAAAATTTTCTTCTGTTTACGAAAATACAAGATCAAATAAATTTCTTCTGTACGTAATGTAACCAAATACAAATCAATCCCTGTAAGTTAAAAGGTTAATTAGCCCACACACGTAGTATTTCTTTCAGTTAGTACAATTTCTACAAACATGTGACTGTTAACACGTTTATTTAGCATTTCATTCCCTGAATTTTTTCGCTATGAACGACTGTTAGAAGCCACTGCACTTATGAGATACATACCTGGGTTGAATATCGGTAGACTCTACCCACTGTCTGCTATTGATATAATCCCTGTTTATACAGTAAAATTTTCAAATTATGAGATGTCACGTGCTAATTTTTGTGACCTTACTCGGTTTACCAGACAGTCACTAAAAAAATCTTCAAGACACTCGCTAAGATTACTCGTCTTCGAAAATAGTGTCGGTACCTATTATTGTCAGCAAAAATTTTACTTTCTCATTGCGCAATGGGAATTAATTATATCAAAAGTTATCTGTTGTGTGCTGAAGTTCTGATTGCATTCTTTAACAATTAATTCTTCGTTATTGTTAATTTCAATTACTGACAACTCTTGAGCTATATCAAGAATGATAAGGCCCTCTGAATAAGCGACTGGTGAAGTCGGTCTCACCTTACTTCTGATCAGGATCGCGCAAATAATATCGTCCACAATGCAGCGAAAATTCCTGGTCCCGATCACTACCCTTTGTATACTGCAACAGCCTCGCACTTACTTCGAAGAGTCAGGTACGCCTCGCACTGATTCATTGACTGCGATTGTCAAATAATAGCGCTTTGACAACAATAAGCCTTTCATTGTTCAAGAGAGTGTAGACAATATTTTCCAAAGCAAATAAAAAGTGTACGGATCCCGATGAAAACAGATAAGTTACGGCATATATCTCTTGTTGTGTAGCTGTCAACGAGTCGTCACTTTGCGCAACATTTGTTACTGAAATGCGACTGCAATGAAATTTAGCCTTTCTTTCTTTTACAAGCCTTCGTATTTCATTTAGGAAAAATGTTTGATATTACTTTACCTATTAGTTAAATTTGTAGTAATTCCAGCTTTACAAAAGAAACAAAAAATTGACACTCTTGTTAAGCCTGAGTGCAACTGCCTCACGATGTCAGGAGATAAAAGAAACAAAAAATTGACTATTATGGAGCCGTAGTGCAACTGCCTCACGATGTCAGTATCGAGATTATGACGCACTAGCTGTCCAAATGTTTTCAAATGAAATAAATCACACATCTGGGCAACTTTTACAACTCTTCACGGGCAAAAATAAAAAAAATAAAAAAAAAAAAAAAAGGATCTGACTAGTGCATCTCAATGCTTTGAAAAGTCATATTATACTCTTAGGGTGACCCAGATTTTAAACTGTAGAAGTAAGGATCTGACTATTAACGTAAACGCTGTGTAGAAACATACACTACGAGATTATTACGTGCAGGAAGTAGAAAGGTAGGACATACTTTTCTTCCACAAAGCTAGCCAATGTGTGGAATACTTCTGGAATTGTAGCGCATTTAAGAAATGGTTTACTATTGTTTGAAGGAATACAGCAAACAGCCATTTTTATAAAACTTTATGCCAAGACACGTTTCGTTTTCGGGTCCCAAGGGAAAGAGCTGTCCTGAAAAAAAGCCAACAAGAGAACATTAAAATGGAAAGTAAAAGAGGTAACGGTACCCTAAAACATGAAATTTAATTTGCATTGATGATTGAGCTTCTCAAATATTTATAGTATTTCAGTGAACTATATTCCAGATCTAGTCCTTTGAATGTATGCTAAAAGGATTTTGACCTGTTCAGACCAGTGGCATTTGTAGCATGTGTCATTTGAGTGGGCCAAAATTTAAACTCAGTGGGCCTAACTAAGAGTTCATATGGAGACAATACAGTTTAAAATTTTAATTTGTTGGCCTTACGAAATTTCACCAATAAATTTATTTCTTTATTTTGATCCATCTTTGAGCATTTTTATGCAATCAATGCCGCCATAGCGAGTTTACATATTATATTATACAAATACATTTTGTTAACATAGTTACAGTACACATATTAATAATAATAATACAAGGCACATAAAATATACACTACAGAACAATTTTCTTATTTTACAGTACCTAGAAAATAATATACAGAAGTATCAAATAAACTATTAACATACTAAGGTAAGTACAAAATAGTTTACAGTTAGAAATAATTTTGTATCTCAGGTCATCGTTAGAACAGTTCTGAAATATTGTAGAAATTCTTTTATTTCCACCATTTTACAGTTTTTGTTTTAAGGTCATTAAGTGAAACATGATGCGCCTGTAAAGGTAAAATATTAAATAATTTTATGCCTAGGTATTCGTAATTAGACTGTATTCTCTTTAATCTAGCTGTGGGTATATCTATCTGCTTCTTCTGCGTTGCTTTATGTTAGTGTACAGCTTCCCTTAAGATGTATAACTTTCCTTTAGTAGGCAACAATATATATGTAGTGATGGGACCGTCAATACTTTTAAGTCTTTAAAGATTGGTCTGCAGGAAGTTTAGAGTTTGTAACTCCAGAAATAAATCTTTTCTGCCATACGAAATTTTTTTTGGCCCCTGCAGAATTACCCCATAAAAGGATGCCATATTGGAAGTGACAGTGGAAGGAGCATAATAGAAGTTAAGTAACAGAGGTGTTGTTACAAATCTCTGTAGTTTTGCCAATAAAAAGGTAACCCGTGAGAGCTTACTGCGTTTGTGGACTGTGTGTTTTGCCCAGTTTAATTTGGAATCAAGGTGTATATGAATTAGTTTAACAGTTGAGGACTCAGTTTCAAGGCTTGATAAACTGAAAGTGATGTTCACTATCTTAACATAGTTGATGGATAGCTCATTGTCTTTGAACCATACACTACAAAGGTTAAGATATTCTTTGTTTTCCAGCTCCAATTTGTTTATGTCTTTTCCAGAGCTAATGGTTGCTGTGTCATGAATGTAAAGTACAGTTTTGCAAATTATGTTACTGGGAAGATGATTCACAAAGATTATTAACAGTAAAGGGCCAAGTACAGAATCCTGAGGAATGCCCCAAGTTACATCTAAGTATTGGGACTTTTGGTTATAGTAACTACAATTTGTTTCTAATCACTGAGACAGGAGCTGACTCCATAACACCAAAATTTCTTCAGTAGCACTGTATGGTTCACCATATCAAATACCTTGCATAGGCCAACTAGAATTGCTGCAGCAGATAACATTGAATCAAATGAGGTTTGTATAAAAGAAATGATGTCTTCAGCTGCTTTATTACAACAGACATCATAATGTACCAAATTTGGATTGTAATGCAGATTAAATTTATGTATGTATTCTATGTATTTGTGCTTTATAGTCAGTGTATACTTGCAGTTATGGTGTGCATTTATGTATTTACATCAATGAGATAAAATTTTGTAGCATGGCTATATGTCAACAATATTTGCAGTGAACTGGACTTCTGTCTGCAGCTTTTTTCTTGGTCAAGGGCATCATTTGGTTTGTCATGCCCCATTGAAAGTTCTATCTTGTTGCCTTTGACTAGCTTGAAATAGCTAGGGCAAAAATTATTTTTCCTGGAGAAACTGTAAACAGTGTTGAATTCTGTACACAGTGACAGCAACAAGTGAAGTTTTAGTACAAATATGGATAATCTTTTCTTTGTAGATAAAATTACGAGAAGACTGAAAACATCATGATTTCATTTCTTGCTGGCAAACGGAGTGTAACTCAATGCAATTTTGAGAATGTAACCATCGAGATGCATTGTAGCTGTATAATAAACACGCTAACAGCGTCCATCTTTTTGATGGTAGTTCAAGTGTACAGTAACAGATTGAAGAACGATTCCATCTTCTCATGACAATTTATGTAGGTAATTTAATGATAATAATAATAATAATAGCTAATTGAAAGAAGTGGTGAAAATCCATTGATCCACACTACCTAAGAGAACATGCTGAGGAATTTGCATAATCACTAGATACTAACACAGTAACATGGGAAGAGCTTCTTGGAAGGATCCAGTAGTCATCAAGTAAAATCGGTCAACCACCACGGAAAAGGAAACACAGGTGGTGGACAACAGACTGCGACAGAGCACTTGAATCACGTATTCAAGCCTGGAAGATTTGGCACAGCCATCAAACACCAGAGAATTGGCAGAACTTTTTGGAAACACAGAAGAAAACATCCAGAACCACGAGACAAATTAAACGCACAAACGATCAGAGGATATTGATAATGATTTTAAAAGAAACAACACTAGAAACTTGTATAGGACATTTAGGGAAGAACTAGCAACCTCCAAGCCACCCAGTCTTTGTTTTCGACGCCCTGATGGAATACTTGGGACGAACACAAAGGCATACTGTGAAATCCTGAAATAGTATTTCGAGAAGTTACACAACTGTCAACCACCAGCAGAGAAACTTGACTTGAGGAGATGAGAGATACATGGTATCACATTTGAAAAATAACAAAGACCAGGGGAAGACGGTGTAATTACCAAAATGCTCAAGATTGGAGGTGAGCTCTTGATTGAGAGCCTAAAAACAATCATTTCAAAAATATGGGTAAGTGGAGTTATACCAGCAGATTGGAAAACTGCAGATAACATATATCGCTTTAGGAAAGATGTTAAATTGTTTTTGCAGGAACACTGCTTTTACACTATAAGTGAATTCCTTAGTACAAAATGATTATAAATAGCTTTTGTTTCACAATATTTTGATAAGGAGCAAAAATGATTATAAATAACTTATATGTCACAATGTTTAACCACATGTAACAATAAACTGTATAAATATATGAATGTACGCAACTGACAACATCCATACATTTTTAAAATGTCCACAGATGGCTAAATAAATAAATAAATAAAAATAAATCTTCACAAAAAGTGCGACAAGACCGATCCCAAAAACTATCTAGGCTTTTCACTTCTATCAGTCGCTTACAAGGTACTCTCACGTGCTCGTCTCACCACATTAAAACAACAGACAGAACATATGATCGATGAATATCAGGCAGGCTTTCGACCACATCGATCCTGTGCAGAACAGATCTGCATCACTGTCAGTCGAACCACACAGTAGCCAGCTTTGTAAATTGCAAGAAAGCAGATGACTCGATTCATTGCAGCAGTTTGTTCAATACACTTCGTGAATATGGTGTAGATAACAAAACTACTTCATTAATTGAGCAGACTTTAACAGACACACCATCAAAAGTAAAATTCATGGAAGAAGTTTCTAAACCTTTTCAAATTAGGTCAGGAGTGAGACAGGATGGTGGGTTGGCCCCACTTCTCTTTAACCTGGTACTGGACAAGATTATCAAGATGTGGGAAAAAGAAATACCTGAAATAAATATGGGAACGAAGGACAAACGAATCAACTTACAATGCCTTGCTTTTTCTGATGACCTAGCAATAATTACGCGGCCTCCTGAGGAAGCCAAACATGTCATCGAGAAACTTCACGAGGTGGCCATCAAAACCGGACACCAAATCCCTTACCAGAAAACACAGTTCACAGACTCCAAAAGTTCAAATCTGAAACCACTTGCAACAAAATATGGTGACATCAAACAAGTACTTCAAGTAGTTGGGTGAAATGATCAGAAACACTGACAACGAAAAAGTAGCTCACAAAACAAGAGCAGAAAAATTACGTAAAGCTTGTACAATGACCTGGAAGACATAGAATAAGAAATCGCTGTCCACCCAAGCCAAACTTCACCATTATCATACAGTCACTCTTCCAAAAGCGCTCTACACAACTGAGAAATCATCATAAAGCACCAACATCAAGGGCATTGAGAGAATGGAAAGGCAAATACTCAGGAAAATATTTGGATCCAAGATTGAAGATGGTAGCTGGATGCGCAAAAGCTCTGAAGAAATGCACTCAAGGACTGATCGTTTCACGTCAGTTGCACGGAAAAGACGATTGAAATACTATGGACATTTAGGAAGAATGGACGCCTCTAGAATGACCAAGAAAATCTTCCTTATCATCAAAGGAACTCGCCAAAGCAGAGCACGCTGGTTAACACAAACCAAAATGACCTCACGGAACTCAGAACTGACCCACTAGAAAGCACATGGACTGCGTACAGACAGAAAATCTACTCTCATAAGTTCACAACCAAAAACTCAATGGAAAAGAATTTGAAACTGAAAAACGCATGGACACAAGAAAGAAGATAGGCCCATAGTGAAAGGATGAGGAAGTTTTGGGAAGAAAAGAAGAATAAAGCTAAGAAGACCAGTGCTAATTAATGATTCTGCATGCACATTAGAGGGCGAAACGAAGAGATAGTAAAGTAATCGATTAACAATTCATTTATACAATATGTAAATTTCTGTTTATTGCTGCAGCCACAAATACAAGGGTCTCTTTTGCTGTTTCACCCCCACATAGTTAAATCTCGGTGCTTATTGTTATTAATACATATTAATGTCTTGATCCAGAGCTAGATCTTTTTGCTGATGGTTCAAGTATAGTAATAACACCCACCAAACAAGAATTAGCTGAGGAAATTGTAGATAATATCTTTCAGAAAATTATAATGTGGTTCTTTGCAAATTGATACTCATCACATCTTAATGAAACACAGTATATACTATTGTCTACAGTAAATGGTATAACACCAGTAACAGATAGTTTGAACAGACGTCTGTAGCTAAGGTAGAATATTTCAAAGTTTTGAATGTGTACTTCGACAAAAGACTAAATTGGAAGAAAATCATTGATCACGTATCGAAATGTTTGAATTCAGGTACTTATGCTATTAGAGTTATTGCAAATATTGGCGATAAACTCATGAGTAAACTGACCTATTGAAATGTTTGATTTCAGTTACTTATGCTATTAGAGCTATTGCAAATTTTGGCGACAAACATACCAGTAAATTGGCTTACTAGGCCTATTTTCATTCACTGTTTCCCTATGGCATCATATTTTGAGGTAATTCATCATTAAGGAAAAATGTATTCATTGCACAAAAGCATGTAATTAGAATAATAGCTGGAGTCCACTCAAGATCATCTTTTAGACATTTATTTAAGGAACTAGGGGTATTCACAGTAGCTTCACAATATATATAGTCACTTATGGAACTTGTTGTTAATGATGTTGTTGTTGTGGTCTTCAGTGAAAAGACTGGTTTGATGCAGCTCTCCATGCTACTCTATCCTGTGCAAGTCCTTTCATCTCCGAGTAACTACTGCAACCTTCATCTTTCTGAGTCTGCTTAGTGTATTCATCTTTAGGTCCTCCTCTACGATTTTTACACTCAACACTTTCCTCCAGTAGTAAATTGATGCTTCAGAATGTGTCCTACCAACCAATTCTTTCTTCTAGTCAGGTTGAACCACAAATTTCTCTTCTACTCAATTCTGTTCTGTACCTCCTCTTAGTTACATAATCTACCCATCTAATCTTCAGCATTCTTCTGTAGCACCACATTTTAAAAGCTTCTGTTCTCTTCTTGTCTAAACTGCTTATCGTCCATTTTTCACTTAAATACATGGCTACTCCATACAAATATTGTCAGGAAGGGATTCCTGACACCTAAATCGGTACTCGATGTTAACAAATTTCTCTTCCTCAGAAATGCTTTTGCTGCCATTGCCAGTCTACATTTAATACCTTCCCAAGTTCGACCATAGTCATTTATTTTGCTTCCCAAAGAACAAAACTCATCTACTGCTTTAAGTGTCTCATTTTCTAATCTAACTCCCTCAGCATCACCCCTACATCTCCCTGATTACTCTGCTATAAAGTGCCAGTCAGAGGGTTCAATGAAGCACCTTGAGGCTATCTCTCTGCCGGTCCACTCTCTAACGGCGTGCGGGAAAAACGAGCCTGATTTCTCTTATTTTATCGTGATGATCATTTCTCCCTATGTAGGAGGGTGCCATCAGAATGTTTTCGCAATCGCAGGAGAAAACTGGTGATTGAAATTTCGTGAGAGGATCACCATGCAACGAAAAACGCCTTTGCTTTAATGATTGCCACTCCAATTCACGTATCATGTCTGTGGAACTATCTCCCATATCTTGCGATAATACAAAACGAGCTGCCTTCTTTGAACTTTTTCGATGTCACCCGTCGGTCCCACCTGATGCGGATTCCACACCACACAGCAGTACTCCAGAGTAGGGCGGACAGCCGTAGTGTAAACAGTCTCTTTAGTAGATCTGTTGCACTTTCTAATTGTTTTGCCAATGAATCGCAGTCTTTGGTTTGCTCTACCCACAATACTATCTATGTGATCGTTCCAATTTAGGTTATTTGTAATTGTAATCCCTAAGTATTTAGTTGAATTTGCAGCCCTCAGATTTCTGCGACTTATCTCGCAATCGAAATTTAGCGGATTTCTTTTAGTACTCATGTGAATCCCTTCACACTTTTCTTTATTCAGGTTCAATTGCCACTTTCCGCACCATACAGATATCTTACTAAATCATTTTGCTTTTCGTATTGGTCATCTGTTGACTTTACAAGACGATAAATGACAGCATCATCTGCAAACAATCCAACAACACCACTCAGATTGTCTCCTACGTCGTTAATATAGATTAGGAACAATAGACAGTCTATAACACTTTCTTGGAAAACGCCGGATTTTACTTCTGTTTTGCTCGATGACTTTCCGTCTATTACTACGAACAGTGTAATCTTTCTGACAGGAAGTCACGAAGCCAGTCGCACAACTGAGGCGACATTCCATAGGCACGCAGTTTGGTTAGAAGACACTTGTGAGGAACGGTGTCGAAAGTGTTATGGAAAACTAAAAATATGGAATCAATTTGACATCCCCTGTCAATTAATTAATTAATTACTTCATGAGTATAAAGAGCTAGTTGTGTTTCACAAGAGCGATGTTTTCTGAATCCGTGCTGACTATGTTTCAATAAATCGTTTTCTTCTAGGTTAGTCATAATTTTCGAACACAGTATATGTTCCAAAACCCTACTGCAAATCGATGTTAGTGATACGGGCCTGCAATTCAGCGGATTACTCGTATTTCCCTTTCTGGGTAATGGTGTTACTTGAGAAATTTTCCTGTCTTTAGGTACGGATCTTTCTATGAGGCGTGTATAATTGCTAAATACCGAGCTATTGTATCTGCATACTCTGAAAGGAAACTGGTATATAATCTGAACCGGAGGCTTTGCCTTTATCAAGCGATGTAAGCTGCTTTTCTACACTGAAGATATCTATTTCTACATATGTTTCTCATCTTGGCAGTTTTTCTTGACTGGAATTCAAGAATATTTACTTCGTCTTCTTTGGTGAAGGAGTTTCGGAAAATTGTGTTTAATAACTCTGCTTTAGGGGCTGGCAGTGTCATCAGTGACTTCATCGTTGTTATCGCACAGTGAAGGTATTGACTGTGTGTTGCCACTGGTGTGCTTTATGTATGACCAGAATTTCTTTGGGTTTTCTGCCAGATTCCGAGACAGAGTTTCGTTGTGGAGATTGTTAAAAGCATCTCGCAATGAAGTGCATGCTATATTTCGAACTTCTGCAAAACTTTCCCAATCTTGGGGATTTTGTGTTGTTTGATATTTGGCATGCTTTTGTCGTTGCTTCTGCAACAGTGATCTGACCCGTTTTGTGTACCATGGGGAATCAGTACCATCACTTATTAATTTATGTGGTATATATCTCTCGATTGCCATCGATACTATCTCTCTGAAATCATTTCACATTTTTCTACGCTTACGTGATTAATTCGACTACATGTTATTAATAACTCACCCCAATTCAAAAGCCACGGTGATGTGCATAGCTAGAACACTAGCAGAGAGGGTGATCTTTACTATTCTCAGTTAAATCTAACTTTGACACAGAAAGAGGTGAATTATGCAGTACAAAACTCTTTGGTCACTTACCAAATAGTATAAAAAATTTGACAGATAGCCAAGCAGCATATAAAAACAAATTAAAATCATTTCTAAATGAGAACTCTTTCTACTCAATAGATGAAATTTTAGTTATAAATTAGTAACCACAGAATTGATAAAAAATCGTTGTAATACGACACAAAGAAATTTTTGTTAAACTGACATGTTTCACATCAATACAAAGTGTAGTATTCATGAAGTATGGACCGGGTGTTAATCTAATCTAATCTAAACAAACTGATAATAAACATAAGTTAAACAGTAGCGTTAAATATTCATAATGCTGAGAGAAATAGTAGAGAGGATATAAAAATTCAGATATCAGACATAGATATTGCAATTGTAACTAAAACAAAATTTCTGGGCACCTGGCCCCAAGATGACGTTCGATGGGATACTCATTGTATGTGCTGCTGTAGATATACTTCGTGAGGATATCTGTACACAGGTCTATAATACATCACAGTACCCCCACCCCACCCAATGGTTTCTTGTCAGATGTCCAGTCACAGATACCTGAATCATTGCTCCATTTCTTTGAGTCGTTGATTTTGAAATCTAGAAAAATGGGAAAAAAGTTTGTTGTTTTGCCATATGCAGTGACTTCTGCAGTAAAGCCACGTTCATTTCTATCTTGACTGTTTATTAGTCTCGGTACAGACATGTACAGATGATTCGGATCAAAACTTATTTTCGATGCTCCTAGTGCAATTGGATTCAGAGCTCCATATCTGAGAGCTTCCCTATTTGAGACGTCTTAGATTGCACGACTTGAGCATCCTAACAGGACTAATGAAGGACTCATTTAGTTTCTCTTTGATAACGCCGATTTGACGGGTTGAATACTTCCCATTCCATGGGAAGGATCATGGCTGTCTCTCCCTACTCAACTATGGAGTCTGACAAGAACGTTGATACGCAAAGACGTTCAACTTCTGAATTTTTGTGTACAGTCGGTGTACCTCAGCTGATCACCTACCAAAAAGCAAATGGTGTTGGCTTAAACAGTATTATTACAAAGGATCTCGTTTTCGACGACCCTGATTTGTTGACGGTATTGCTTTCTGGATATGAGATTCTGTGGCGTTATGGAAAGTCGAAGAAATTCACTGACGTGCCTGAATGGAATGGATTCATGGAATAAGCTACAAATCACCGATAGTCGGTTCGTTGAAAAATAATGTGCCACACATTCTTAAATTATCCTCCAACGTTCTACGATAAAATATACATACCCCTTCTGACAACACTGAAAACATGCATAAAACATGGTTACAGGTGGTGTCTTGTCACTTTCGATCAGCCACGCAGTGGATATTGTAAGAAGCGAAGGCAGTGATTTGGGACATGTCATTGTACGATTAGGTGGGTTTCTTGGGATGCTTCGGTATAATAATGGTAGGAAGTGGCTGGAGAGACATACTGTCCACAGTATTTGCTGAGAACAGTTTGGATAAAGTTTTGAGTGGGCATGCATACGTTCTAACAGTAAGAGCTCATACTCTGGTTCATGAGGTATTGTCATATTACAGCTTTCAGGAGACTGAGTTCAGAGGAGATGAAACGAAAATCATTGAGGAATTGTTTTAATCCCCATAACAGACCATCAGCATTCAAATGCAATGAAAACGAAGATTACATAAATGTAATAACCAAGTTTGAAAATGCGATTTGCAGCATTGAGCAAAAGGAAATACAGCTAAATTATGGGTGCAATATTATCGCATGGTTATGCCCATAAAATAGTTCATAGAAGCTGAGCGCACTGGAAACTGGAATCTGCATTGAAACATCATTAAGAAAATGCTACCATACTTTCATGTTGCTGGTCATTTCCTGGACGCTAAAAGTGCTCACCTGTACTTACAAGAGATGCTCACAATGGTAGACAAATGGATGCTGCGAATTCCAGAAATTTACAACTGAAAGCTACTTCACCATTAGGCGAAGTGATATATTTGGAATGACGTTTGGTCTGATATGACAATAGAGCAAACTTTAATGGAGACTATGAAAGCGAAAGGCAGTTTAAGTCACGGACATGGGTTTTCAGATTCTGTGCTCACAAAGTGGACTTCAGGGATGGCGTCCTTACAAGATGTTTGTCAAAAAACTGAGGAATTCTGTGCTATACCATCAGCCACAAGCGAGCAACATGTGGATTTAAGAGCTTCACACAGAGATCTAACTGCAACAGTGACAAACTGAATGATTAACTGTTAAAACATTTACCTTTTCCAATATGTAATGTGCTTATATCAATAAGCAGTGGAGTAATTTGTGATGCATCGGTAAATTTCAATGAGGCATTAGTAGAAGGAATTAAGGGGATCACCAGAATTAAAGGAGAGAACTTTAAAAACGCATCATTTCAAGGTTATAACACTTGCATCCTGCACTACAGCTCTTAAGATAGAGAAGAAGAGGACTCCTACCATAAACCCATTAACACCGTTTCACAGACTATGTGTTATCAAGCAATTTGATAAAGACTTGAAGTTCTGTTTCTCATTTGAACTTTCCCCATTCTCCATGTCGTTGTTCACAGAAGACGGTCTCAATAGGGTTTCAAAATCATCTCTCTATGGATGGATTCACACTTCTCCAACAAAATGAAGTACCTAAAATAAAAAACTTTGTGGTGGATGGTGGTCATCTGATCCATGAGATTGTTTGGCACATCAAAGAAAAATTTGGAGACGTCTGTATGAAATGTGAAACCTTTTTGAGAGAGCACTACGAATTTGAACTCACTGTTATATTTGATGGCTACCGCACTGAAGCTTCAGAAAGGGGGACGAAGTCTTCTGAAGGATCTCGTAATTTAAAGACTCCAAGTTCTTCACCTGATAGCATTTTCGATGAAGATACAACTGCTGCAGTCGCAGCTTGCAAAGCAGAATGCACAGTGGTATGTGCATGTCGCAGATCTGGACCAAACTGCTCCTCATCGTACAAACACTGTCGTGGTTTATCTTGCGAGAACGCCCCAGAAATTCTGTTCGACGAGGATGAGCAAGATAGTGAAAACATGTTCCAGGACGAGAAAGTTGCTGAAGGTGCCGTAATGGATGCTGAATATCGTATGCTGGACTGCGACCCGCCGCAGTCTTCCAAACGACGTCGACGGAATAGAAATTTGAAAAAAATTTGAATCTGTGACATTTAGATCGTATTTTTTTTTAAATATTTTCACGCCCTTTTATTTGTTCATTTGCACAAAGTTTGGTATTACTCGTACTTAAATACATATTGGCCATTTCTTTCCACGTAGTTTTCATTTTAGGGACACATTCTTACCAATTAAGGCATGAATGAAAATAAATAAAAACCCATGAATGAAGAAAATTGGAAAGATATACATATAAAACACATATGTGCTCAATAGAGAGCCGTCTTCCCACTGGAAATTTCATTTTATTGAATAACTTTGACTTAAAAAAAAAAGAATTACTTTGGCCTTTACGTGTATGAAGTCTTAATAGGGCCTAAAACTGAAAACCTAGATCCTTTTGTAACATGAAAATTTATATGTGACAACTTTGATAACTTGACTTTTTCATTATGAGCAACCGTTTTTGAATGAATGGCGTTGGAACAGACTTTATAGCCAGGTTGATAAAAATGATCGAAATTTGACAAGTGACTGCGGCCAAACGCCTGCACCAGTTTTGAAATTTTAGCAAGTCATTCGACGCAAAATTGAATGCTCTTTCATTTTGGTAGTAGTAAAATTTTCAGTAGGCTGCATAGTTTCCGAATAAAATGCGAAAACCTGGAAAATGCCCAAATTTCTTGGTTTTTTTGGTCACAAAAGGTTGTCCAAGGGTTTTAGAGGTCGAAAACTTGGATTCAAGATACTCTCAACTATATACATACTACATAAAATAGTATCTTCTACCTTAATTTTTGCAAGTAAAAAGTATCCTGTTACTGGAGTAGAGCTGTAGTTCTACAGCTTAACCCTTCACACAAACGCCTGTCTCGCAGAAGGAGTAAGCTACAGTTAGCGAGTCTGCAAGCGATCATGTTAACAGGTAATGCCAGTATCACAAATAATTCGACAAGTCAACTGTTTAGTGTTAAAAACGCAATGGATACAGGATTACCCTCAGATTTTAACAGAGAGAGGAATTTTTTCCTCCTGTTTTGTAAAAACTATTTTCTTTCTCGTTGTCACATTAAAATTCTTTTCCAAACTCAGCGTGTTTACACAATTTCACCTCACTAAAACGCTAGTGCTGTTGCAGTTCCGACAGAATCTTGAAACACCTACTACTAATCAAGCAATTGAGGACAAGTAAGGTCAATAGTTTACGATAAGCTCATGCTCGTTATAAAAGTAAAAGTGTGTTTCCTTCATTTATGCTGTTACAAACCCATACTAATTCTTACTTCAACAGCTGTCAATGGCTTTTCAAAGACCTGCACTACATCATAGAAAAAGTCTTTGGTCACTCTTATATCACAGTAGATAGCTAACATTTGTCAAAAATTAGTTTCATTACCTAGAGCCATTTAGGAGATAATAGGAATGTTATGACTATTTCACTTCCACTCTATCGTTTGTGCAAGCGATCGGAAATGAGAACACCACATAGAAACCATGATGTAGAGCCATTTAGGAGATAATAGGAATGTTATGAATATTTCACTTCCACTCTATCGTTTGCGCAAGCGATCGGAAATGAGAGCACCACATGAAACCATGATGTCAAATCTGGTGATAAGTATAGATCTCGTCTCAAGTTTAAAGAATAATTCAATACGTTAGCTCCATTTCGTATGCAGCAATACGTTATCTAACACGCACCAAATACTCACTCATCATGAGCCCTATTCTTCACTACGAACTATTCGAATTTCGTACAGCACCTTACTAAATATAGAAACATCACAGTCACAGTGAACATCAGTGAAATAATAGGTAGTTCATTATGAGGCTGATGAATGAAGCTATGACTTGGGTGAGAATAATTTTCTTTTTTTTTACCGAATAATTTCTTTAACATCGTTTGAGAATGTTTGCAGTGCAGCCAGTGTGTGCCCATGTTGTGAGCTAAGAGAGCGTGTGCAACAGTACCCAATGTGTACTTTTTACACGAACTGAAGAAAATTAAAAGAATTCTGAATAGATAGGCTACATGGAAAACCAGATTAGGAACTCTTTATTTTTAAGACTATCATATGAACATGTTGCAGTTGTAGCGCCACCACCGTTGAAGATGGGAAAAGGTTAGCTTTAATGCAGTATTTCTGAGCAGACAAGTTACAGCCAGGCATAGGCCTGTTGAGAGTAAGTTACGCTACCAGCAGTTGCGAAGTAGAATGAAGGCCACAACGCCGTAGACCTGCTGAAAAGAGTAAACACAGCGGTTTGTATGGAGCAAGCTACAGGCAGAAGGGGCCCATTAGCCCAACCCGGGTGTTATGAGTACATGACTCGGAGCAGCGCGTTAGCAAAACAGAGGCGCACAGCCGCGTATAAATAGGCGCCAGTTCACAAACAAGGCATTCAAGTGTGACAGCTCTTCTGGACAGCGGAGCATGTCACACCACCAGCTACACACAGCAGCAAATGGGGCATCCGCGTTCCAGCCCTGGCAGGTCGCTGGTTCGACCCTCTGAGGCCAACGCAGGGTCTGCAGCCAGCCACCGGCGGGCCATGCACTACTCGCTACTGCGGGCAGTCTTGTTGGCTCCCAATACATGCCAGAGGTATCCTGAGGCGAGGGCCACAGATTCATACGCCAGATCACGGGCGCTGAGGCGGCAGGGACGGAGACTGCTGAGTCGACTGCCGGCGCATCCTGACGTTGTCACAACTCTGCAGCTGTACAGGGCCGGCACACAGCAGTGCGCTGCACAGGTCACTGAGGCAGCCATTCTGCGCCAAGCCATTTTGTAAACAGTGAAGTGGTGTCCTCACCATCGTGGGACCCGGTTGTAGTGTCCCTTTTGCGGTGTATAAGAATAATGCATGTGAAGTGTGTATAAAAATATTGAATAAGACCAAACAGACCAGGCTGAAAGTCAACCGAAGAATGAAAGTATTTACAAAAAATATAACGTCGATACAATGGTAGGGAAAGACAATAATGATGATAAACAATGTCACAGTAAAGAATAGGGTGAAGTAAAACATTTATATCTATGTATAACTATAGAAGAGGGAAAAGAGAAATTATTGCTAGCTCTTCTGCTGTTTCTGATTCTCATGTTACTATTGTTAGAAAGATTTTGTGTATAGTGTTGAACGCTAGCAGATGTTCTTTTTGTTCTTTCGGCTAGACGATAAAAAAGATATGTATCAGGTTATTGATGGAAATATGTGAGTAAAAAGTAGTGCATTGTATTATTTCAAGAACATGCCAGCCACTAATCGTAATGTTTTAATTCAAAATAGAGAATAATTAGTATTTTTCAGCTATCAAGAAAACAAAAGCAGTGATTGTTGACTGGCAATAATTGGCGGCCATTTCGCTGCGGACTTAATATCAACTTCTCTTACAGCTTTCCCCAAGAGCAGAAGTGATAAAATCATTTTGAAACATTATTTAATTTAAATCTGAAATATTCCATGAGTTAATTTCATTTAGTTTGGCCTCCTGTAAGATACCCTGCTTCTAACAGTCTCACCTACATAAAGAAAATAATTATCTTATGTAGTATCAAAAAGCATGAAACCAATACAGAGTATTGAAAGAGAACCGTTAGAAATGCCGCCATGTAACGTTGGGGCCCGATAAGATAATAGTAATTATGTATACCTGTGTACATGACTGAAGTGTAAATGTATATTAATACAAGACAAATTTTATTGCATGTATAAACGTTATGAACGTGTGTACCAAAGAAGAACCTTAATAGACCCTGTGAGGATGGAGAAATATGTACTAAAGGAAAAGTGAAAAGGTAAGGACCACAAAGCATCAATTCTTGCTGCATAGACTTGGTATCGTCAAGCTACAGGAGAGTAGATGGTACATGGTGCGTAGTGGAAAAGGACATAGTTTGTATGTGTGAAAGAAATAGTAAGCAAGTGATAGTACTGTGAGTTGAGAGATATTAACCATTTTGTTGAGAGCATAATCTGCTACTGTCGATTAGAACTAGCATTAATAGTAAGTAGTTATACTGTGAAGCATTGTCCATTGAAAGTGAATTGCTTGTTAATATGGTTAAAGTTGGACGAGTTATGGAGTCATAACAGAATCAGGTTTTAGATATGCACTAAAATTTTCAGTTGTTAAGTGATATGGATTGGGATACAGAGATGGTAGATGTTACTAGAAATTCTAGGAGTGATAACGTGGATAAACTATTTCCAAGTGAATCACTAAGATCTAGTCAGCACACGGAAGTAAGAGAACAGGTAGCCGCTACTAGAGCAAGCAGCAGTATCACAACGAATAGATTGACGACGACGCCTGTATGTTTGCCGATACCCGACTTGTTTGTGGAATTTCTTAGGAAGTTGGAAGAAAGGGACAGGTTAAGGGAAGAAGAAATGAAAGAAAGGGATAGGTTACGGGAAGAAGAAATGAAAGAAAAGGACAGGTTACGGGAAGAAGAAACGAAAGAAAGAGACACAGCCTTAACAGAGCGTATAAATGAACAGTTTGAAAAAGTACAGTCAGAGATAAATGAAATAAAACGAACATACACTGAATTGCCGAACACAGTCAGCAACATAGGACCCTGAGAGGACGGAGAAATATGTTCCCCATCGCGGATTGGAACCGGTTTGCAGCAAAATAAATAATGCGATTGTGACTGTCATGTTGAATAATTGAACATAGCACAAGATGTGCAAACGTTGGAAATGACTCATACCGTTACAAAAAAACTTACAAACTGTAAGGAAAACCTTGAAGTATTGCAAAATGAAACTATAGACCAACGTTTACCCGAACAAGCTAAGAAAGTGCAACAGGAATTCCGAGATTGGCTAACGAAGAAGGGAAGTCAGATGTCGGAAGAAATAGAGAATAAAATAATGACTACTTGGCAGAAAGTATCTAACGGTGGAGCTGTTTGTAAACAGAGCGCACTCGAAGCGTGTCAACTCGCAGGTCAAAAACCAGAAGCGAGCTACTAATCTCCAATGCCACTGTGGCAACAAGAGATCACACAACGTATTTCCGAAATAGAGAGTGCGCGTTCACAGATGTATAAATATGACAACGGGGTTACAATAAGCCGAAATACTTACGAAACGCAAACAGTGCGTTTGGGTCATATCATCCCGCAGTGTACTCTGATAGTCTAGACATAAATGTACAGAGGAGTATGCCAGTACATAATCATATGGGGGCAACTTCTTCTACATTAAGTAACACTATTGACGAAAGTCTAATCAAACACCGTCAGTTTCAAACTTACAACGCAGAAAAGAAGTCGGGGCACCCCGTGATATTTATAAAGGGATTTCGAAATGTTTTACCAAGCTCGTGGAACGAACGACAAAAGATTCAATTTATAATAGCGCATATCCAGGGTGACGCTCCCCTGTGGGCGAATGAAATTATAGAAACTGTCAGAGTGTCGCACAATTTGAAAAGGCACTCTTAGACCGATATTGGTCAAAGGAAATACAAGAACGCCTTAGGATGGAAGTTTATAGTCCACAGGTGTACAATTCAAAATAAGGTACCCTGCGGAATTGAACATTAATAGAACATAGCCGGTCCCAAGCCCAGTTGAAAAATGAGGAGGTGGAGGAGTAACACCTCGTAAAAAAACCTTGGTTCACCTGGCCCGGGTGATAGTACCTCGTGAGGACCCCTTGCCAGGGATACGGTGAAGACCTCAACGGCAGTGACGACAGAGGTGAAGATTATCGGTATGGCGGAAGTGCAACCTTGCTTTTTGGGATACTATAAAAGCTATCGTCCAAGGTTATTTGGACAAAGGGCATGACGGCTCCACATGTTAGTGGCGGCTGATCTATACAACTCTGGAGTGGAACTCTGAGCTTAACCAGACTGAAATCTCAGTTTGTCACAAACCCAGTCCAAATAAATCAACATGAATACAGCACCTTCAAAGACAAATTACCCCAGTGTTGTCAAATCCCACAGTTGAAAAACTGCAAGTGGTCTATTCGGATTTTGGGGAGACCACCGAAGTGTGCTTGGAGGTAAATTGGAGTGCCTCAAAATCCCGTAATAACAAAATCAAAGCAAAATCGAGAATTTGCCTAGTGACATTTAATGTAAATTCTCTCTTAAAAATTAGAAAACTAGAAAATATCCTGGAAAAATTCAGAGAATGTAAAATTAAAATTATCACATTTCAGGAATCACGATATACAGATGAAAATCCTTTTGATTCAGAAGGATACAAGATATACAAAGGAAAACCTGGAAAACGAGCCCTGGCAAATTGTCCACAATTTGGAACTGGATTTATAGTAGAGACATCAATACTAGATTCAGTCGCGACTTTCAAATCTTACTCGGGTCAGCTCTCCACGATGACAACAAATTCAGCTAATAAGATATACACTCTAATCAATGGACATGCACCAACTAATATCACTAAAAAAAAAAAAACGAAGAAGAAGGAGTAGAAGAATTCTGGAACCAATTAGATAATATTCTCCAAAAAATCCCAAATAACCATGTCAGAATCCTTATGGGCGATTTCAATGCACAAATTGGTAAAGAAAAGAAATATCTATATTGGATAGGTAAATGGTCAGGGTATACACAGACCAACCAGAATGGAAAATGGCATACGACTCATTGAAATCTGCAAAAACCACGACCTATTTTTCAAATCGACATTTTTCAAGAAAAGAGCCTCAAAAACCAAAACTTGGATCTCACCTAATCTGTTAATAGGTGAGAATATCGGTTGGATCACATAATAATCTCCCGCGTAAATACAGTAGATATCATGAAACCTACAGTCCTTAACGGACTAGTCCTAGATTCCAACAATTACCCAAAAAAATTCTCCCTAGATGTTATTCCATAAAAAAGAAAATTCACTATGAAATCTCCACACCGTAAATATGATGTTCAAAAGATAAATGGTAATGAACAATTTATGAAAGAAACAGAAAATTTAAAACCACAAAATTGACAACAACTGCAAACAGGACTTTTAAAAGCAGCTGAAACTGTATCACCGCAAACAAGAACACGTAAACACTCAAGGTGGACAGATGAGTGTGATCAACTGATAAATCTCACACAACAGGCGTGGCAAAATTGGTTGCGCAACAAATATCAAAAGACCCTGGAAGATCTCAAAGATACCAAGAAAACAGACACAAAAGCAATACGAACAGTCCGTAAACAACATGAAGACAAACAATTGCAAGACATAGAAAATGATTTCAAGAAAAACAATTCCCGAAATTTCTACAGAGTATGCAAACAAAAATTAACAAAGTACTCTCCTCCATCACTACAATTCAGAAATGAATATGGGGGAATTGCCCATACCAACACCGAAAACTGTGAAATTCTTGCAAAATACTTTTCTAAATTACTGAATTGTGGAAAGCCTGCAGAAAAATTTTAGTTCCGTCATTGTCAATGAAACCCAGACTCAAAGCCACCAAGTTTACAGGAGAATTAAGAGATAATTCAGTCACTGAAAAATAACAAAGTATTAGGAGAAGAACAAATCATCGCAGAATTATGGAAAAACACAGGAGAAAATCTTATCGCAAAACTCAAAGAAATTATAGATGAACTCTGGAAAACTGAAAAAATCCCAACAGATTGGAAGACAGCAATCATACATCCTCTGTACGAAAAAGGCAGTAAAACAGACTGCAACAACTAGCGTGGAATCTCTTTATTGTCAATAACATACAAAATTCTGTCTAAAGCCCTACTAAACCGACCAGAACCTCAACTGGATTCAAAACTAGGCGAATACCAAGGTGGATTCAGGAAAGGTCGATCATGCGTAAAACAAATCCTTAACTTGAAAAACTCGGTGAAATATTTGCATAGCACTGCAAACAAAAGCTATGTCATCATGTTTGTCGTCTTTAAAAAAAGCATATGACAGAAGTATATGACAGTATAGACCGAGAATCCCTTTTTGAAGCGTTAGCAGAATTTGGACTAGATCAAAAGACAACAAACATCATAAAAGAAACACACATGGAGACCAAATCCAAAGTAAAATTTATGGGAGAATTGAGCACAGAATTTGAAACAGACACAGGTGTACGACAAGGGGATGGACTGTCCCCAGTGCTCTTCATGTGTGCTCTTGAAAAAGTTGTTCGAGAATGGAGAAAAGCAGGTGCACCAGATCACAGACTGGGACCAAAACGTAAAGGCAACAGAATTAGACTGCTTAGCATTTGCTGACGACATGGCACTGATCGCCCAAGACATTACCGATGCACAGAAACAGCTGGAATTATTAGAAGAGCAGGCAGCAAAAATAGGATTAGAAATTTTATTTGAAAAAACAAAATTTGTGACTGACATCAAAGATGCACCTTCTGATCTCAAAATTGGTAATAACTACATCTCTCGAGTAAAAGAATATAATATTTAGGTGAATGGATAACAGAAAATTGTAATGAAAAGAAACCTGTCAGATGAAGAGTCCAGAAAATGGAGACGGCGTTTCAATTAACAAAAAACGTTTACAACAAAAAGATTCTCTTGTGAAACTGCAAAATTCGACATTACACAACAGTAATTAAACTCGAAGCTGTCTATGCATATGAGACACTAAATCTTCAACACAGAATACTAAAAGGGGAATTGGAAGTGAAAGAACGTAAAATAATGAGGAAAATCCTAGGTCCACGAACTAAAGATGGTGTGCATTATCCAAAACCCAATGCAGAAATATATAAAAATACCTCCAAAATAACAGACACAATGCGCATGAGAATAATCCAATTCATGGGGCATTTAGAAAGAATGGACTCAAACAGGTTAACGCACAAAATCCATACATTTTTAAAGAACAAAACTACAAGACCGAACTGGTACGAACAGACGGAAAAAGTCCTGAGAGAATTAGGGTCTCCAAATCTACATGACAGAAATGAAATCAGAAAAATCACAAACATACGGGGTTTTGAGAAAGAAGACAGAAAAACTAACCCACATAAGTGGTCTACGCAGCGAAAGCTTTTCCATTTGTTGCGTATGAAGGAATACTGGGCGAAAAGGAAGGCCAACAAATGTTGATTACGCGTGGTCCTAAGCGATCCATCCGCGAAGAAGAAGAAAAAAAACAAGATATTGGGATGAACCCATATCGGCACGGGATTGATACGTATTCTAAAACTGCGCTTACCAGGTCACATTCGTGATAAATTAATTATTGTTACAGAAGACGATCTGGAAAGATATTTAACAGTGTTAGATGAGATAAACTTATCACAAGAGGAATGCAGGACGAATCGTGACCGGGAAAACGGGAACTTTTCGCCGAGAAAATATGAGAACCGGAATAATAATCCCAACTTGGGAACAACAACAATAGCAAAGGAGAATCACATGACGAACAGAATAGGAGAAATGGAAATGGGGAGATGCTGTATAACAAAAATCGAAGATGTGAAGATCGTCACCATCCAGGATATAACAACAATAAGGGTAATCAGAATAACAAGCGTAGGACGAAGAAGGGCGATGGCCTAATCAATATAATAGTCTTAATAATCACAACTTTCCGGTGCAGTAATGTAAAGTTCAATGCCGCCACCACCGACAGTAAACCATGTCAATTATCACGGTGACAATCGGAATCCGATGCCAAACGTAAATGTAATACAACAGCCGTGGGCGGATAGTAATAGTGGGCCGAGGATCGCTGAAATGACAGATGAAGGAAGCAATGACATTTCGCGACCGTCAAACGAGAATCGACCGCAATAAGCTCCCAATTGTCGGTCGACGGACGGAGCGGGGGCACATCTCAGGAATATTTACAAAACAATATCAGTCTGCTGAGATATCAAGAAGGCAATACCACGCAACAGGATTTATTAACAGAACCGCGTAACTGCAATAACAAGGAGGCAGATGTAGTGCAAACCATATTAAAAGCACGAATATATAACATTCCCATAGAAGTATATGTAGACGCCGGAGCTACAACTAATGTACTGAGCTATGATCTTTTTAAAACTTTAAGTCATAACCGCAAATTGCCTATGTACCCAGTACAAAACTGTCGTGTTACTGGAGCCAGTAGTGCAGAGACATAGAACATTCAATATCAGGTGTGGGAGGAATAATGCTTCGGAAAAGAAACCATAAAGTGTGCTTTTCTTGTGGTAATAGGGTTACGTGTAGCCTGCATCCTGGTGTGCGACTTTCTTAGCGAGAGAAAGGCACAAATTGTCCTCTCAAGCGGAAAGGTTAGCATGTTGATGAAAATAGACAGGTTGTACTGGATTTAGTGCGAAAAGAAAATGTACAAGGTAAATATTGCCGAAGTATCCAAATTAAATGCGGGGGGCTGCAGATACTACAAATACGCAGCAGCTTAAAGGGCCAAGAAGAATATTACTCAGACACAGTTCAAGATGAGACCCTTAGATGGACAAAAATTATTGACAGCAAAGTGCGAGAGTCAGATTTTTTAACAATATCTCAGCGGCAACATCTCATTCAGTTGTTAACACGTTATCGAGAAGTATTCTCAGAAAAACCGGGAATTATGAAGGGGTGTGTGTACAACATAGAGGTGGTACCCCACGAAACTTACTGTCATGCTTCATACTCTGTTCCGTGGACCAAGAAAGAAGCGGTGAATAAAGAAATCCAAAAGATGGTGCAATGGGGAACAATTGAACCGTCCCTATCACCATACAGCAGTGCTCTAGTACAGTGTGTTAACTGTAAGACGGTAGAGTTGTGGGGGGTGTGCGGGGAGAGGAGGGAGCAAGCATTGTACAAATTGCGCGTCATGCTTACACGAAAGCAGACGAAAGGCTTCGAAGTAAAACTCGCTTTAAATGTTGTTCGTAAACGAAACTGAAATCGTCATGTACATTAAAATCTACATACATAAAAATGAATGTATGTACCAGGTTTTAAATTGTAAGACATTTCCAGGGGCAGATGTGGACTCTGACCACAATCTATTGGTTATGACCTGTAGATTAAAACTGAAGAAACTGCAAAAAGGTGGGAATTTAAGGAGATGGGACCTGGATAAACTAAAAGAACCAGAGGTTGTACAGAGATTCAGGGAGAGCATAAGGGAGCAATTGACAGGAATGGGGGAAATAAATACAGTAGAAGAAGAATGGGTAGCTTTGAGGGATGAAGTAGTGAAGGCAGCAGAGGATCAAGTAGGTAAAAACACTAGGGCTAGTAGAAATCCTTGGGTAACAGAAGAAATATTGAATTTAATTGATGAAAGGAGAAAATATAAAAATGCAGTAAGTGAAACAGGCAAAAAGGAATACAAACGTCTCAAAAATGAGATCGACAGGTAGTGCAAAATGGCTAAGCAGGGATGGCTAGAGGACAAATGTAAGGATGTAGAGGCCTATCTCACTAGGGGTAAGATAGATACCGCCTACAGGAAAATTAAAGAGGCCTTTGGAGATAAGAGAACGACTTGTATGAATATCAAGAGCTCAGATGGAAACCCAGTTCTAAGCAAAGAAGGGAAAGCAGAAAGGTGGAAGGAGTATATAGAGGGTCTATACAAGGGCGATGTACTTGAGGACAATATTATGGAAATGGAAGAGGATGTAGATGAAGATGAAATGGGAGATATGATACTGCGTGAAGAGTTTGACAGAGCACTGAAAGACCTGAGTCGAAACAAGGCCCCCGGAGTAGACAATATTCCATTGGAGCTACTGACGGCCGTGGGAGAGCCAGTCCTGACAAAACTCTACCATCTGGTGAGCAAGATGTATGAAACAGGCGAAATACCCTCAGACTTCAAGAAGAATATAATAATTCCAATCCCAAAGAAAGCAGGTGTTGACAGATGTGAAAATTACCGAACTATCAGCTTAATAAGTCACAGCTGCAAAATACTAACACGAATTCTTTACAGACGAATGGAAAAACTAGTAGAAGCCAACCTCGGGGAAGATCAGTTTGGATTCCGTAGAAACACTGGAACACGTGAGGCAATACTGACCTTACGACTTATCTTAGAAGAAAGGTTAAGGAAAGGCAAACCTACGTTTCTAGCATTTGTAGACTTAGAGAAAGCTTTTGACAATGTTGACTGGAATACTCTCTTTCAAATTCTAAAGGTGGCAGGGGTAAAATACAGGGAGCAAAAGGCTATTTACAATTTGTACAGAAAACAGATGGCAGTTATAAGAGTCGAGGGACATGAAAGGGAAGCAGTGGTTGGGAAGGGAGTAAGACAGGGTTGTAGCCTCTCCCCGATGTTATTCAATCTGTATATTGAGCAAGCAGTAAAGGAAACAAAAGAAAAATTTGGAGTAGGTATTAAAATTCATGGAGAAGAAATAAAAACTTTGAGGTTCGCCAATGACATTGTAATTCTGTCAGAGACAGCAAAGGACTTGGAAGAGCAGTTGAATGGAATGGACAGTGTCTTGAAAGGAGGATATAAGATGAACATCAACAAAAGCAAAACAAGGATAATGGAATGTAGTCTAATCAAGTCGGGTGATGCTGAGGGAATTAGATTAGGAAATGAGGCACTTAAAGTAGCAAAGGACTTTTGCTATTTGGGGAGCAAAATAACTGATGATGGTCGAAGTAGAGAGGATATAAAATGTAGGCTGGCAATGGCAAGGAAAGCGTTTCTGAAGAAGAGAAATTTGTTAACATCCAGTATAGATTTAAGTGTCAGGAAGTCATTTCTGAAAGTATTCGTATGGAGTGTAGCCATGTATGGAAGTGAAACATAGACGATAAATAGTTTGGACAAGAAGAGAATAGAAGATTTCGAAATGTGGTGCTACAGAAGAATGCTGAAGATTAGATGGGTAGATCACATAACTAATGAGGAAGTATTGAATAGGATTGGGGAGAAGAGAAGTTTGTGGCACAACTTGACCAGAAGAAGGGATCGGTTGGTAGGACATGTTGTGAGGCATCAAGGGATCACCAATTTAGTATTGGAGGGCAGCGTGGAGGGTAAAAATCGTAGAGGGAGACCAAGAGATGAATACACTAAGCAGATTCAGAAGGATGTAGGTTGCAGTAGGTACTGGGAGATGAAAAAGCTTGCACAGGATAGAGTAGCATGGAGAGCTGCATCAAACCAGTCTCAGGACTGAAGACCACAACAACAATGTTTGTCTACTATGCGCTCACAAACCATTCGTCCGATTGCAATGAAACTTTGGTGAGTTGTTCTCCGAACGCCCGAAAAAAGGAATGGACAATGTTTCAACAATTATGTCACTGTAACATATGTAGCGCAATTGATCAGCTAAAGGCTTGTCATGCAGCGGACCCGGGTTCGATTCCCACTACGCGCAACTTTTTGTCATTTTATTTAATTCCCCGCAATGTTAAACTATTAATTATAAAATTTAAATATACTTAAACATGTCATATAGTATAACGTAACTGTCAATCTCTATATATAAAAATGACTATATGTATGTCTGCCCTCTATGCGTTCCCAAATCATTCATCCGATTGCGATGAAATTTTGGTGTTTTGTTCTCTGTACGCCCACGAAGGTTCCTAGCCGAAAAAAAAAGAAATAAGACACATTCTTGAGGAGAAATGACGTCGTAAACAATGAGATGCCACCGCGGGAAAATACCCAGATTTATGCATCCACTATTTCAGTATGAGAGCATGTGTTTCGAAATAATACAGTAACCAGTGGTGTTTCCATACAAAGCAATACGGTAGTAAGGAAAAATGAAATATAAGGTAATTCGGACGAAATAGGGGGCTCCTTCAAAGTGATCGCGAACAAAATATCTGAAATGGAAACTCACCTTTTCTTGCCAGGCGTTTGTGGTGATACGCCAGGATGATTCTTGGAAAACTGTTTGAATCTTCCAGTGCTACGCATGCTTTGTCCTGTGTATGTAGCCGCTCTCACCGAAGATTTGTAAATGGGGTGAAGCAATTTTTTCTGCTCCCTTTCCATTTCGCAGCATTCAATCACACGCAATATAATTTTGCGAGCATCGCTACGTAATACTGGTTTCCTTCTAACCGTAGGTTGTTGGCGAATCCCGAGATGGGCCAGCAACTGCCTCTTCACTCATTTTGATAATGTTTAGCACAACTGCACAATAAAAACACGCAGAACAGTACAGCGCAAAACAATAACGAAGCAGACGACAATGGCTGCCTTGTAAAACACATCAGCTACGTAATGTTGGCAGCAGTCGAAACAGCATGCCTACCGAAGCCTCCCGACGTTTACCGACTTCTACCGGTTCAGGACTAGTGAGAGGTCTGCCATCTAAAAGTTTACACACAGTATGTGAAGCTATATCTGATGCAAACCACCATAGCCAAACATATGTTAGAGTGTATATTAAAGGACTACATACCGAACGTGGGGAAACCTCAGAATATTTTGACGGACAATCCAAAATATTTTACGGGTCAACAGTGGAGGGCATTTTCATGCGACCAAGATATGAAGCATATATTAGTTGCCCGCTTCCATCCCGAAGCTAGCTAGCCCCCAGGGAAGGAAATTTCCGCGAGCTAAACAGATTTATATGAACTTACGCACACAAACAACATACAAAATGGTTGGAACTGGTACCGTTGTTTGAGAACTTACATAACAATTTGGCTCATCCGTTAACAGGCTACACGCCCAACGAATTGTTATTCCACACCACGGAACCCAACGAATGGAGTACACCGCTGCCAAAATTACCACGTCCAGACAAAAGTCAGGATGAGAAATTAAAGAAAGTAGTCAGTAACATGACAAAGTGTGCTCAACAAAGAAAATTACAGTATGCCAAGGCAATAAATAAAACCATCGCATATCAAGTGCATGACTTAGTCTTAACAAGGAGCTACCCAAAATCCTCCCTAATTGCTAAGAAAAATAAAAAGTGGCAATTGTTATGTACTGGCCCATACAAAATTGTGCAGATAGTGCACAATTGCCGCTACCTTGTAGCGGATATAAATAGCGGAAAAATAAAAGGATTATATCCTTACAAAGACTTAAAGAGACTAATTTCATAAGACATTGTACTGTAGCATAAGAAATTTCGTGTGTTACTTGTAGTATGTAAGTTATGGAGAAGTTTTAATAGGTATTTTAATGTATTTATAAAGAACTATTTAACAGTTTGTGGTTGTTAAACAATATGGTCATTCATGTTGAAATGATTACTAAAGTCTTGAAACATTTGAAAACTTAGGAAAGTGTAGAGAAGATGAGAAACCTTAAGTCCACGACTAAATTTTTATTTAATCATGATATTGGGTTATGTCAGTTACTCAATAATCGATTTAGTGATAAAATTTTGTGGGGTTCATTGTGAATATTTAATTGATGATTATCTTGAATACTTCAATGTGTCATGTAAAAATATATGAAAATACAAAGATGTGTGGTTTAGCTTCTTATAAGCAAACACCATGTGGCATCTATGATGCTGTAATTTGAGACAGAGAATTAGGTATAGTTTTAAAAACATGCCGTTTACGTGCATGATGTTGCTCAACTTTGGAGTTATTGAGATAAAATTTTAACGTTAATATAGGATGCGCATTTTCGCTACTTGTTTATGAAGCAAGAACATGCGTAGCGGTCCTGATCATAATATAAATGAATAATGCAAATGAATTCGTTGGCTATTAACATGAAAATATTGCAGTCAGGCCAGAGTCAGTTACAAGTCTAAAATACCAAATGTGTGAAAAGAAAAATTTGGCATGAAGTGCATAATAGTCTTTCACTTCTTTGTATTATGTTTATATATGTACATGGACAATTGTGTGGCTATATTAACGATCAGACCAAGATCGTTTAGTGCACTGTTGGCAAAGTCATACTGCAGGCAATACTAACAAGAACTGTAAAAGGTGTGTTGGTATTAGCAAGTGGAGTGTGAACTTTGTAATTGTGGGAGGGTGAACCCATATGTGGAGTGGACCGTTAGCCGTACGATGTACCAACAATGACAAAACGTGTGTATATGCAGTGGGGTGGGACACAAAAATCGTTATAAGTGTGGGTTCGAACAGGTGAATACAATATCTTTGGTTTAGAGGCTACTTTGGTGTGCCAACAATACGATGCTACGAACAGTGTAGTGGGACGTTTGAGTAACAACGACTACAGTGTAAATGCATCGAATAAAGAAAATACAGAACATTAATTTTTATTGTGAACTGATTGCATCAGGTATGTGAGTATGTAATCAGGCAACCAATCTACTGCAACCTTTTAACACCACGTTTCATGCAAGTAGAAAGAAATTGACCAGTGACAGAGCCTGTGGCTTGACGAAGCAATATTACCTATTAATCCGTTCCTACCCACAGCTTCAACATCTGGTAGCAAACAGTCAACTATAACATATGTACATTTGTTCCATGAACTGCACGAGACCGCATTATGTGCCATGTGGAGGACGGGAGAGGACGGTGCGCAACCCCACCATAATGTTGACGCACCAGGCTGATAGAACAACGACGGTCCCGCCTTCGACTGCTGAACGCCGGTTCCAGCCGGGTGTTCAAGCAAGAAGACATCGGTTTCCAGCCGATGCTCCATAGCTGGAGCTGCAAGTAACTGAAGAACTCTTGGATGTGGTACCACTCGATTACACCGCAACAGGACGTGCCACGTGCCGGCCCACTTGAATGGTCACAGCGAGCGACACGGCTCCCTGGAGCAGGGAGCGCTCCGCGGCTCACAGCGGAGCCGACGAGCTGGAACAGCCTACTCTACACAGTCTTCAAAGTACAACTAGTTGACTAACTAGGGGTAAGTCTAATTTTGGACACTGATACAGCTAATAAAGACAATAAAAAGTACTGTAATGGAACAATGGAAATGAACGGAAAAGAGCCTTTTGAAATTAAGAAACTTTAACACAATTAAAAAGAAGCGGAGAAAATGGGAAGAATAGAGACTACTTGACGAAACTTGCACTTTAACGATACTTTTAGTAAATTGATAAGATGGACAGATCTTGTGAGAAGCTAATAGTGTTGGCAAATCTTGCAGAGCATTTATAAATTGATTTTTTTTATCTTTACAAATTCATTTTTTTTTACGTAACCTTCCTCGTTTGTTTCCTGAAATTTCGATGTTTCCAGCAAACTCTTGTCAAAAAGCTCCATCGTGTAGCTTCAATTGAAAGAATGAACCACTTTAAATAGGTAAAGCAGAAATGAAGTTTAAGTTTTTTCGTTGGCTTTTACAAATGCGAATTCTCCTGTGCTCACACCAGCACTGAGGAGATGATGACGCATGTGCTGCCTGGTGGTTGAATGATGAACTCCAGTTTTAGCTACCTGACAACTTGGTGCGTAGTTCTTGCCCTACGCGTATTTTTACCCTGACCTACAGTTCCCATGAACAGCGTTCCAAAACTACTGTAATAAATTACAACGCCCACATTTTTTAAATTTATTTTACGCAAGTATTAGTGAGGATACGGATAACTGCAACTGCTGCTAAACGTGACAGTTCATTTTCCACAGCTGCACAGCACATTTGTATTATCGAGAGAGAATTCCCATCCACGTAATGAATCAACACAGAGTTTGTGTCTCAGCATTGGTAGGAGGCCGGCAGCATCCTTGCGGGGAGACAACATTGAGCACGCCTGTTATCCTGCAGAGTGTGTCTTCTAGAAAGTGCTTGTCTTTTTACCTAACTCCATACACAGTAATACTCCCTGTTATGATTCTTTTACTCTTCTGCGGAAGTTCATAATCGAGTGTGTGCTGTTTCGAACCAAAAATAAAGTGCTACTGACAACATGACTCGCGCAAACGGTGTTATTTATATATCTTCAACGTTTGTAGTCCTGTCTTCCTCAGTTGCGTGTAATATTACGGTATATTGATAATTTGCCTTGAAACAAGCGTTCAGTTCATAGTATTGTGGAATGTGGGAAAAAACTGCAAATTGGCATTCATAACAAGAAGAAGAACACCAAAAATGTAACAGGAGTGTAATATGTAAGAAATTGTCCACGCAATCTGCCACTGATGATGCCTTGCAGAAAATAAAGGCGAAACGCATATGGCACTAAAATAGTGTTTTATTCAGTTGCTGTCAGACGGTCCATAAGTGAAAATTATCAATATACCGTTATTTATATATATTTGACGATGCTGGTGCTGATTTTGCATTTAACATTTGACGATACCACTATGGCTGCAGCACATTAGGACTTTGTTTTTATAAAACAGATCTTATGATGGTCACTATAGACCGAAACCGGTAATCTGTTAACAAAAAGTTTGTGACCATAGACGTAAATTAAAGGAAATTTATTCAAAAATAAAGAATTATGAGGGACTCTTTCCGAATGAACTAGCTGCGGACGTTTCTCAGCCGATAAAATGTCTCCCAGTATTTCTTTCTAGTGGTTTCATCAGACGTCATAACACTTTTAGGCGTTAAATGAAGTTCCTCTCTTCAGTAAATATTATTGTATATCGCTTTCGAGCGTTTCATGTTACAGAAAACAGTGGTAGAAAAAGAAAACTGTAATATGTAAAAATTAATGGGGGATATACCCAACCTTTGCCTTTATGATGTATTGTATTCTGCTGGCAAGACTTTCGATGAAACATCTGAGCGTCTATAGGAAAATGGCAGCCCGTTCTTCCACATAAGCCGGAAATAGCCATGTCTGATGATCAGGACTGGAGCGAAGTCGGCGTTCTAACTCATCCTACAGGTGTTCCATCGGGTTCACGTCAGGACTTGATGCAGGCCGGTCCACTTCAGAAATATTATTCTTCAAAAGTCATTGTTTCACAGATGATACGTGACGATATGGAGCATTGTCATGTTGATAAAAACATTCATTGTCTCCGAACTGCTCTTCTACCATACGAAATACTCAATATTGTAAAACGTCTTAGTATCCTTCTTAAGTGCAATAAAGGGGCCTAGTCCTACGCACAGAAAATAGCCCCATGCCGTAACACCTTCGTCACCTCCACACTTCTCTGATGACAGGTAGCGCACACTATTTCAGATAACTCGTTTCCAGTCGTGCGCTGTCCAGTGTCGTCGTCCTTTACACAATCTCAAGCGCTGCTGAGCTCTGACTGCAGAAATGTGACCAACATTGGACTTCATTCTTTTTATACAGTCCTTTGCAGCTTGGTGCTACCTGAACCATCAAGGAAATAGGTGATGCCTCGTTTCACTCAATATCAGCAACTATGTGATACAGAAAAAGTATGGCTCACCTAGATAATGTATATAGTCAATACTATGATACAGTGGAACTTTTAATCGCTCGACGTCCAAACAACTGATAAAGGTAGTTAACACTAAGTCTCTTAAATGCAGAAGACCCACTGCGCGCACACCATCGTGAATGACAGGGTAGGCAACATTACTTGTATTATCGCGAAGAGGGCGAGGCTTACTCAGAAAAAAGTCTGAAGCGGATTCCTTTCCAAGAAATTTCTTGTGTATCAGAGCAAGATTCTAAGTAAAAAGTCTGAAGGGGATTCCCCGAAATTTTTTGTGAATCAAAGACATAATAGTGACGAACCTCTATCTTTTTATTTTATAAACCATGTGAAATCCGAGAGAGACAATGACTCCATCATGACAAAAGAGAGTATATGAAAAGGAAACCATTTTTGTGAGTATTGGTGAGCGCAACTATATAAGAGGCGTAGTAGTTCTTTGAACATCAAGCAAGTAACAGTGGTAGCAGAGATAAATTGTCTTATCCTACTGATAATACACAGCATCGAGCTAAACCCTGCTTTTTACAACACATAGCTGTTGTTGAATAAAACACTACGTTTTTGGCAACTAAATTCACCTCATCATTGCCCTAATAATATTCATTTTGTACGCTACTAGAGTATTAGGGAAATGAAGTTGTCCCTCTTGTCACGCACAATAGTGATGAGAGTAGCGGTCTTCTGTATTTAAGAGCCATAGTACAAGCTAACTTAATTATTTCTTCTCTGGACGATGAGCGATTAACAGTCCATTTGTCTCATACTACTGATTATACACAACATATAGGTAAGCATTATTTTTTTGCACCACATAGTTGTTGATGTTAAATGAAACCAGGCATTGTCCCAATTTTCTTTATGTTTTAGATGGGTGGCAAATAGCTTCCTGAAGATTTATGCAAGGCAAGACATTTTTGTTAGTATATCAATTGAAAAGGCAGCTAATACTTTTAAAGTATACCATAGCACACTTCAGTATAGATTAAAGAGTGGAAATGAATTGGACACGAATGTCAGTTATACTTTTGCATCATGAAGTATCGGTCATCCTGCAATAAATAAATAAATAAATAAATACCTCGTAGCACAGTGCAAATGAGAATAAAGAATGCAAATAAGCAGGCACTCAGCTGACAAGCTTTGATTATTTTCTGAAATTCCCAATGGCTGTTGTAAATACTCGAGTGAAGGACTGGGAGACTGTAACAGATGGTGAGAGATCGTATTCGCTACCGCAGAATAATTGAAAATATTAGCCAAATATTTAGTATTTTATCCAACGTCAGCAAGTGTAGTCGTATATAATGCAATAATAAGCAACTACTTGCATAAAAGAAATTTAATTTTCTTACCGGTTTCAGGCACTTGCCCATCGCATTATTTGCTAGATAGTGTCTATAATAAAGTGTATACAGCAAAGTTCCATGATCATGTAGTTCACAGTCTCTGAATAAAACTTATTTCACACAGTCATTGTGAACTGTGACCTTGGCATTCTGCTGTATGCACTTTGTTATTGACACTAGCAAATAATGCGGTAGGCATAACTTTCTGAAGAAGTGCACTAAGAGCCTGAAACCGTTAGAGAAATTAAATTTATTCTATCCAACTGGTTGCTTATTATTTCATTATATTAGCCAAATAATGGAACCAGTTTTACGTCAACAGCATATAGCGTGAGACAAGCGAGCAAGCATTACTAACGGTTTGCAAGAGATACCGCTGCAGCGTTATACGTCAAAAGCCTGCAGCCAGTACTGAGATAGCTCATGTTACTGTTGTACTTAAGCTGATGCACTACGGCTTTAATTATTAGTGAGCGCTCGTTAAAAGAAATATTTTTACCACAATTTATTTTCACACGAGTTGCAGTGTAGAGAAGCAAAGTCCAGCTTATCTCTTTTCTCTGCAAGAGACTTAAGACAATGGAGAGGTTCAGTTTTTTGTCTGGTGATTCTGCAGGAAGGCGTGCTATAAAAGCTGGAAAAACTCCCTAGGAAACTTGCAGTTGAGGCTCAACCTCTGGAGAGTCAGTATCACAGTCACTTTCTTCGGTAAAAAATAAACATACAAAGAAGAATATAAGAATCAGTAGCGATATATTTTGCTTATGAGTTACTTGCTGCAATATATGAAAGCGGAGATTCCATGGTCCACAAGTTAGAGAGTCAGCAGAGTGTAGCTGTATGCACTCTAATATTGCCAAAGTTGGACAAGGAGTGGGACCATCTGACACTGAGTGCAAAACGTCTCACCACCAAATTTGGAGCAATGGTGCTGATTCGTCTGAAGGAGTGCAAGATATGCACTGATCTGCCAGAACATTAAGACCACCTACCTAAAATCCGATATATTCTCTGATGCTGTGTTCAGTCACATCCCACACTGTTTGTTCAGTTTCAGATCTGGCGAGTTGGGGGGCCAGCACATCACTGGAACTCGCCGCTGTGTTCCTTGAAACACTCCATCACCCTCCTAGCCTTGTGACACAGCGCATTATACTGCTGAAAAATGCCACTGCCATCGGGAAACGTGATCATCATGAAGGGGTGTTTGTGGTCTGCAACCAGTGTACGATACTCCTTGGCCATCATGGTGCCTTGTACAAGCTCCACTGGACCCATGGATGCCCATGTGAATGTTCCCCAGAGCATAATGGAGCCACCACCAGATTGTCTCCGTCCCGCAGTACAGGTGTCAAGGAGCTGTTCTCCTGGAAGACGATGCATTCGCGTCCTCCATTGGCGTGATGACGAAAGTACCGGTATTCATCAGACCATGCATCACTCTGCCCCTGCGCCAACATCCAGTGCTGATGGTCAAATGCCTATTTCAGTCGTAGTTGCCGATGTCGTGGTGTTAACATTGGCACATGTATGAGTCGTCAGCTGGCGAGATCCACCGTTAGTAGTGTTCAGTGCTCTGTGTGTTCAGACACACTTGTAGTCCACCAAGCGTTGAAAGTCCGATGTAAGTTACAAAAGAGTTCACCACCTGTCGTGTTTTACCAGTCTCCCAGACTATCTGTAATGAGGGATAGCTGCCCAATCCCACAACGTCTTGACATGATTTCACCTTAATTTCGGCACATGTTGAAGTCACTCACTACAGCACTTCTCGAACATCCGACATGTCGTGCAGTTTCCGGAATGCTAGTACCGAGCATTCTGGCCATAACAATCTGCCGTCGGTCAAACTCAGATAGATCGCGCGGCTTCCCCCTTCTACACACTGACAGCACGCTCACTGATGCTACATGCAGCATGCGTGTGTCTGATTGTGAGTAGCAGTATCAGGTGACGCTGATATCTCCTGGACGAGTTTCTATCGACAGAAGGTCGGTGGTCATAATGTTCTGGCTGATCAGTGCATCTACGATAAAGATTCTCGTCCTTCAGTAACGCCGAACTCGACTTCCTCAACAGCAGTAAAGCGTGTATAATATTTCGTGGAAGAGTGAATAACACAGAGACGGTCAATTTTGAAATTTATACGTAATTGTTTGTGTGTATAAAGATGTCAGTTTCCATTCACAAGGTATCACACTGTGGAAGAATAAGAGATGTTAATATTAGCTCTCTAAGAGAAGACTATTATTCACAAGAGTGTCTGTCTCTCACATATTAAGTCTTAGGTAATCTAATAGCTTTTACAGAAGTCAACGAGTGAATAATACAGTCGGTTCACAGAGAGTGCTTTACCGATTTCGAAAACTGTGTTGCTTTTGAAGGTACAAGTACACTTACTACACAGAACTGCTTCTCTTACAATGTAACAAGCTGTAGATAGCGACACTGAATAATATTATTCACAGTGTACGCGGCTTGTCCACAAAATGATATTCAGTGCCGTATCGATTTCATTAATACAGATACAGCAATGAAATCTTAATTGTCTAATGGAGTTGTTTCAACTAACTACTCAAATTGCAAGAGATTACTGTTTGTAATAGACCATGCTGTAGAGAGAGTGGAGAATGGTGTAGAATGTGCATCAAGTTCGTATATTTCTATTGCTTGCGGCAGTTCAAATGGTGAGGGTTTTTATATCCAGCGTTAGGTACAGCTAGATTACGGTCTGAAATTGAGAATAATATACATATTTATTTATTTAACCTGATCTAATTAGGGCCATCACGCCCTTTCTTAAACTGGACCAGGGTTTCTCACATACAGTACTTTTTTTTACATCATAGTTCCTTAAGAAATAATAGTTTTAATATGAAAGAGAGTAATAAAGTGAACTCAGTGTCTGAAGTGGCAATGCAAGTAAATTATATTACGAACTAATAAACTTAATACTGGCAGTACTTGTACTACTGCAGCTTCTGCCATCAATGGTGATAATAGTGAAACAGTACAAACCATAATGACACTAATAATGACAATAATTACAATAATGACAGTGGCAGATATATAAAGAATTTAAAGGTGTAGAAGGTAGACGTTTCCTGAACTAGCGCATTCTGGGAAATGGAAATTCAGACTGCCCTGGCTAAGAATACTGGGACAAGAGTAAGATCTCGTTGGAAAGGAGGATATACAAGGGTAATGAGTACGTACAAGGACAATGGTAATTCTTGTTATTGCTTTATTAAATATGACATTATCTGTCATCTGAAGCTGGAGATGTTATTCAGTACTCTAATGTAATCTGGGAGATTATTCCAGAGTCTGGTTCCTGCTACTAGGAAGGACTCCGAGAAAATGGCTGAACGTGGAGTGGTGTAGAAAGGATTTTGCTGTGATGGTAACAGGTGTTTCCGTGGTGTTGTTCCAGTAAGAGCGTTAAGGTCGAGTAGAGATATAAGGGACAGTCTTTGTTGATAAGACATAGTATGCGAAATCTCTGCGATTGTCTGCATACAGTCAGGATAGCCGTGTATGTGACGGCGAAATATGATCAAAGAGTCGAACATCACAGATATAACAAACACAGGCATTCATAACCAGTTCCAAGCGCCGTGTGCTTTCCTGAGAAACGCTTTGCAGCATAAAATAGCTGTAATGAATAACTGGAAGTAGAAATGTTTGTACCAGTTTCCTTTTCATCTCAAGGCGGAAGAGATTTTTATTTTTTTTATAGGGCATGGAGAGATGCTGATGTCTTCTTGCACACCGCAGTTAAGTGCTCAGTCCAATTAGATTTTCGTCTAATATTACTCACAAACTCCTTGCTGAAGGGGTATTTGACCCATTTAGGGTTAAAGATTGCACAAATGCCCAATATTTTGGGCTAATTAGTCCAGAATGACCAATAAGCACCACTTAGGTTTTGGATAGGTTGAGCTTTAACCCTATATCCTTGTGACCATTTTGATAGTGTACGTAAGTCGGTATTGAGAAGAAAGGAAAGAAGGAAGATCGTGTTTAACGTCCTGTCGACATCGAGGTCATTACATACGGAACACAAGCTCAGATTGTGTCAAGGATGGGGAAGGAAATCGGAGTGAGCTTTAAAAGGAACCATCCAGGCATTTGCCTGGAGCGATTTAGGAAAATCACGGAAAACCCAAATCTGTATGGCTGGAAGCGGATTTGAACCGTCGTTCTCCCAAATGCGAGTCTAGCATCCTAACCACTGCTCGGTATTGAGATTCTCGATATCTGTCTTCAGATTTATTAGTTTTGCACTTAGATACAACCGCATGTCATCAGTGTACATGTGGTGTTTGAAGACGGACAAAACTGGTGACAAAACATTTATGTACAATGAAAAAATATAGGACATATTAACAAATCGTGGGATAGACAGTGGTTTGCCGATTCCGAGGACTACGTTGCTTTTTTTGAATTGTATGGTATACGAGTGTATTTACTACAAAGAACTGTTTCTGATCCACTATAAAAAGCTGGTCGGCAGTTGTATTATAGATATATTATTCATAATGTAGACAGTTTGCCCACAAAACGCTGTTCAGCACCCGTTTCGATTTCATAAATGCAGACACAGAAGGGAAATCTTGGTTGTCTTGTGGACTTGTTCCTAATATCTACTCAAATTGCTATAGATGCTGCTGTAAAAAGTATGGAGGATGATGGAGAATGTGCATTAAATTCGTATGTTTCCACTGTATGTGGCAGCATAAAATGCGATAGTCCCATGTGGAAAGTTTTATATAGTAAAATTATTCCATATACTATTTGTTTTCCTTTCATTTGTCGGTAATGTATTAGAATAATAAGGTAATTTTACACCGTTGTTTGAGAGACAAGACATGATTACTAGACAACACAGGTATGTACAGTGGTGCTTGACAGAGACTCTGAATATTCCATAGAGAGTGACCTGGTGAAGATAGCATCAGCAACGAAGCATACGAGTGTGGGATTTGTGTCTGTGTTGAGACGCCATGATCGGCCTCATTTGAACTCTTCCGTTGGGAGGGTGAACTTGGAGTTGGTGTGGCTACTTAAGACGGATATAGGGTCCCATATTGGTTTGATTCCTGTGGGTGCTATCGATAGGTGGGACTACACTAGGCATGGCCTTCACATCAATAGGAAAGGGAAGGGAAAACTGTCTGGGTTGGTTGCAGAAAACTTAAGGGGGAACACTGTCACAAGTGGTAAAATAACAGTGGTCATGTGTGCCAGAGGGATGCCTTTTCTAGGATAGGGAAGGGGGAAAGAAAACGAGTTTTAAGAGAGATTGGCAGACACAGTTTGAGAAAACAGATGAACAGGAGTCAGATTTTAGCATACAGCCTCCATTTAAACAATGCTTAACAGAAAATAATCAGAAACAGCCAGCTCATCTTCGCCAAAGCAGTTATATTCCCATTAGTATGCAGTATCAGTTATCTTTATTACACCAGAACATTCTGGGACTCAGAAATAAAGTTGATGAACTACTCATTTGTATTGATGAAATGAATTCATCTAATCAAATTGACATAATCTGCCTCCCTGAATATCAAGTGACCACCGGTATAGATATGTTAGACATTTCAGGATTTAAGCTAGCTTCCTGCTTCTGCAGAGCAGATATAGATGGAGGAGGAGCTGCCAGATTTATTAAAAACTGCCATAAATTCAAGAACATTGACATTAATAAATTATGTTTAGAGCAGCATCTAGAAGCATGTGCAACAGAAGTAGAGTTCCATAACAGATCCTATATAATAGTAACTATTTACAGAGCACCTGCAGGAAATTATAATCTATTCATAAATAATCTAGAAGCTCATTTGGGTTATTTAACAGGAATAAACAAAGAAATTTTGATTGCTGGTGACTTTAATACAGATTTTCTAATGCAATCTTCCAGTAAACATTTACTACAGTTAGTAATGTTGTCTTTCAATCTTTCCAACTAGGATCACTAAATCCTCAAGGACAGCCATTGCTAACATTTTTGTAGACAAATCAAAGGAAAAAATCATATCATAAAACCTGTAATAAATGGACTATCAGATCATGAGATGCAGCTCCTTGTTTTAGATGTAAATTCTAAGCAAATTATCGAGACTGCTAAATCTGAGTACAGGAGAGTAGTCAATCAACCAAAAATTGAGTGTTTTAGAAAGCTGCTTAAAGATATGAACTGGAAATATGTTTATAGTGCTCATGACATGAATGAAAAATATAACACGTTCATGAACAATGTCAGTACCATGTTTGAAAACTGTTTTCCTTTAAAAGTTACTCAAATTAAACAGAAGTCTATAATAAAACCATGGATTACACAAGGAATAAAGATTTCATGTAAGAAAAAAAGGAAAATGTATCTGTCAACCAAAAATAGCTCCAATGCTGATGATTTAGCTAAATACAAGGAATACTGTAAAAAAATTAAAAAAAAGTAATTCAGTCACCTAAACAAATGCACTAAGAGAAGAAGATAGCAATGTCAGGGAACAAAATAAAAACAATATGGGATATAGTGAAAGAGGAGACTGGTAGAACCAGAAAGGAAGAGCAGGATGGTAAGTTCAGCTGTTGACAGGGGACTAAGTCAATGACTTAGATACAGATCAGTTTACATACAGGTAGGTGTATGTGGAGTAATTTGTTAGGGCAAAGTGCATCATGTACTCAGTCAACTGCAGAGTTTGGTTTAATTGTATGAGGCCTGGAATGTAAGGAATGTAAGGAATTCCTATGTGTAGCACTCAGACGTAAGGTTTAGACAGTGTTCAGTGCGAAAAAATGCGATTGTGATATTGGTGTAAGTTCTTTTGTTAATGCACTTTACCTTTTGTTGTGGGCACAGGCTTTGGAATGTTTCGAGCCAGGGATGGAGAAGGTTACCACTATGGAAGGAGTTCAAATCTTGTTAAATCAGATGATACAAGTTCAGGCAGACAATACAGAGTTATGTAAGGAAATAGATGGGTTAAGAGAGGATATGTCCTCATCCAGTACGTCAGCACCCATCCTAGACGCTGGTATGGCTACCCTTGTTTTTTTTCTGGTAAAGTAGGAAAAAAATGGAATTCATAGGCACCTTATTAACAGCCACTAAGCTGAGATGTTGCTCAGAGGAACAGCTGTTGCAGATGGGCAAGTGATGTTTGATGAGGCATGCTCAAAAGTATGTCATGTTATCAAGAGAAGTTGAGGATTCACAGAAATGTGATATTTTGTAGCTGCATTTGATATAGTGACACAGAAGAAAGAATAGCAGTAGGTATTGCAGGGATCAGTTGTCGCAAAATCAGGGGGAATATATTAAATACCTATGCGGACAGCATTAGGAAGCTAAACGTCAATACATATAAGTTGACACAAAGAAATGATACCAGTTAGGTCCTTCTTTAAGAGGACACCTTTTTGTGGGGATGACTGCCGAATGTATCAATAAAATTGTGGACAGAATATCCTTAGAACTTAGCTGGAACCATACCAAGCGTGAAGACATTGATAGAGACACATGAAGTTACCCGAGTTCAGTATAGAAAGGGAGTTTTACCGAAGATATTATGTGTAATAGATATGGACGAATGGCCTGCATACAGCAGGAATGCCATCAACTATAGTGTAGGAAATGTGGGTAAAAATGACATCCAGAACGAGACTGAAGAGAAAAGCATACCAGGTAATGCGGTATGTGGATGTGAGGTGAGAGTGATAACACTGTTAAAAATCAGCAGTAGCTCTGGAGCCGCTGCACGACACACCTATTGAATATAAGCACAGCCAGAACATATGCATAGGTGGAATTTTGCTTAGATGATTTAGTTCTTGGTAGGAAACGTTAGTTCCTATTGGACACAAGTTTGCAGGTGTCTGTGACAAGTTTGGGACTTGTGGAAGAAAGTCCCTGTGGAGTGGGTGGAGGTGATGTGCATTTGCTAGGTTCAGTGGTAATGAATTTTTGGTTTGGGGCAGAACATTTCTGAGTTTGTATGAAAGTTTTGTCACATATAGGCGGTGGTTGCTACACAGCCTTAGCGTTAGATTTATTCTTAAACGTCATGCTAGAATTGGCACTGGTCAGCATATAGTAGAACTCAATGGGACATTGTTACATCTGAGGGTACTGCTGACAGTGCCATACTGACACATGGTTCAGTATCTGGTTAGTGAATATGTAGTGCCTATTTAAATACATAAGTATGGAAATGGGGACATGGAGTGGTCTATAGAAACGCCAGTCGTCAGTTTGGAGATTTTTAAAGGAAAATAATTGGGACAGAGCAGTCAGACCTTACGTTTAAGCAAGCCACCAGTTTAGTAGCATTATGGGAAAAAAGGAACACACTTAAAAGAGTAGGAAGGATAGAAATAGTACAGTTATTGTTAGAGAACAAGCATCTCTTTAACCAACTGAAAATGAACAGCATGTGTATCGTAATCTGTGCAAAATAACTTATCACCTGCAGCAGGTGATGGGAGCATTTATTTATCAGCATTTATAAGACGGCATTATTAAGGAAAGTACCAGTCAATGGGGGACACCAGTCGTAATCATCTTGAAAAAGAGTCAGGATGCGACAAAAGACTTTGTGTGTGCAAGTGTGTGTACCTTAACAAGCACACTGTCATAGATGCATATCTGATCCGGAACATAATGGAAAATTAGGATAACCTGGGGGAGTGCAGACATTTTTGTAGCATGGATCTGCAGAGAGGTTGTCGCCAGTTAGAAATAGCACCAGAGGATCAGCTGGAGACAGCATATAAAGGTTGTGGTGCTTAAATCCGGACAAATTTCAATTTGAATTTCCCGCCATGTCGTAATACCGCTGGAGATTGCGATTGACCTTCTTGAAAGCCATAGGCATCTAGTAAACAGAAAAAACTGAACATAGCCGAGATGTTACGGACAAGTGCGGAGTACAATCGAAGAACTGCGATTATCGAAAGTCTTCATGCTGGGCGTTCGCCAACTGAAGTAGTTCGATTCTTCGGGTATCCGAGGTCAACAGTTTACGGTATTGTAGCCAAGTACAATGCTTCAGAGAAGTCTGGGGAAGGTTCTGCTAACCAGACGAGGAAACCTCATTCGAGGAAACGCTTGTCGTTAACTGTGACAGTCATAAAAAAGGCTCAGGTGCTGGTTTCGGAGAACCCAGAGCAATCGCTGAGGAAATTGGCGTCAGTATTGAACGTCAGCGAGCAAAAAATGCGTCGGATGGCAGAGGAGACCTCATACAAGCCATTTAGTCCAAAACTGGCTGGGATAACATTGACATGTTCTGGTCAAAGGAGGCTGGATTTGAACCCCTTCGACTAATATGTTTGGAGTGTAGTCGATAGAATTACCAGTAAGACTAGACATCTTAATGTCGTTTCTCTATGTACTGCTATCAAAGTAACGGATATGGACAGCGTTGTTTTAAAGAGTGCGTGCATTTGCTTCAGGACAAAATTGGAGGCGGTCATTGTGGCTGAAGTGGGTTACATTGAGTAATGTTACTCTTGAAAGATACCACTACTTACATGTCAAAGGATTTTCATTTTTATTTTGTTTTAGTAAATTTCCTTTTAAAAAAGGTTCATTTGTCTGGATTTAAGCGCTGCGAATTGTTTAGTCCCTTGAGAACACCTTCAGCATCAGCATATGCCCTTCTGGTGGAAAAATGTACTAGTTACTTGTCAGTACCTTTTAAGCAGTGTCTTGTGAGGATTGAAGCCTAGTCAGTGTATATTTACATGACATAATTGTCTTTGGAAAGGACATGAAAGAACATAATTTACAGCTAACGGAAGTGTTTTAGGGATTACATGTGGTGCACCTGACAGTCAGTATAGAGAAATCCAGCTTTGCACTTCAGGAAATGTAACTATTTATGGCATTTGTTTAGTCATGAGAGAGTCTGAAAAGACCCCAGGTCTACAAAAGCTGTACAGGATTTTGCGACCCTGCATATGATGAAGGAGTTACAATCCTTCTTCGGGCAAGCGAATTATTATCGAAATTTTGTAGTACCAAAATTTGCAGAGATAGCATAGCTGCTCACCACTGAAGAAAGGAGAGAGGTGTCACTGATCATCAGAGTGCAAAGATGCAGTCAGTAAACTGAAAGAATTGTTGACATCTGTGTCAGTGTTGGTTTTGTCGAATTATGAAAAAGAATTTGTATTGTCATTTGATGCGAGCAGTCATGCACTTTTCTGTATATTGGGCAAGAAATGGATAGAGTAGACCATCTAACTGCCTACGTCTCACACCAGTTAAATAGAATGGAAAAGAATTACTCTGCAGTTGAGAAGGAGTTGCTGAGCACTGTATGTGGATTAATGTATGTTTAGCGTTATTAATATGAAAGGAAACATAAAAGCGATAACTCATCATATATGATTAAAGTTAACATTCTGGGCACTAAAACTGTGATTTTGATGTAATCCATCAAGCAGCCAAAACACTTGGAAATGTGGATGGACTGAGTTGAAAAGTTCATGCATTGCTACAGGTGGCTTCCACCACTGTAGTGAAGAAGGCACAAGTTACTGATAAAGATAGTGAGCTATTTGCATCACAGGCCCAATTCATTACGCATAATGGAGGAATATGTAAGCAAATAAAACTCTGACATCGTACTGTGGTACGATCAATTCAGGAGGACGAAGTAGTGAAACAGATTCATGATAACGTGTTATCAGGTTACTAGGGTCATAGAACCATGAAATCATACATAGCTGAACAATGATAGTGGCGAACACATAAGCAGGGCGTAGAATGGTATGTAAAGAACAGAGTAACAAACATGCAAGGAGCTGAATTGAGTCATCAGCATATTATGATGTAGAGATTACCAGAGGCCAGTAAACCATTTGAGATGTTTGCATTGGACATGAAGGGCCGTCTGGGCAAATGCCAGGAGGCAATCATTATGTATTAACAATAATACATAACTGTTCATACTACTTAGAAATTATGCCTATTCCAAATCAGCAAGCCATGCTAAACAGTTTGTTATTGTGGTTTGGTACTCCAGAGATATTGGTTATGCATGAAGGCACTAACTTCATGTTGGAATTAACGAAACAAATTTGTTGTTCACTACGATTTTTTAAAGTTAAGAGTAAGTGTGTTACACCAGAAAACAAATAGGAAAATGAACTAAGATCACCAGACAATAGGGAACACGGATCATTATGTTTACAGCTATCATAATATCTTGGGTAAGCTATTACCTTACACTGTGCCAGTGAATAATTTGAAGGTTCTCAGGTGTATATGAGATAGTATATGGATGAAAGATGCCATCACCATTTGAGATAGTGAACACGAGTAGGAAACAATTGGTAATTGGTATGAAATTTTACAAAAAGCTTATGAACAGCATAGTGCCTAAGGCAAAATGGGAATACTAATGGCATGGAATGACAACAGTGAATGGCGCATACGCTTTAGAGTGTGCCAATGTCTTATAATATGGGATTGGGTATACCACTGTGTGGTTGCTGACTGACAGTCAGTTATGTTAACAAATGACAAAAATTTGGAGGCTCTTAACTCATGGATGAATTTCGTTCTTATGGTATGTTAATAGCTAATTTGGTGCTATTGGGTATCTTCTTAGTCCTGGTCCTTGCTTGTGTAAGCTATATCCATCACTGGTGCAGAGCCATATGCCCATTCAAACTTTGAGGTCAGTACCTACCAACACAATGGGTCAATCATAAAATTTGAATAGTGTATGTGCTCGACTTACTATACACCATGAGAAAAAGTGCCCAAGGAAGGAGGACAGACAATATGAAACGGAAAAAAGAGTAAATTTCGATGTAGGATGCATCAAGGCAGCAAGGGAAATGTATGGACACCACAGTGCCATGTTGGTTTAGCAGGCCACAATTTCAGTTTTAGTAGTTCACAGTTTCAAAGGGCTGAATTCTCCAAACTTCAGAACTAGCCACTGGGATTTAGTGCAAGCTGCCTGCAAAATCCCATTACTGGATGGTAAAACAATGCTGGCATAGCATTCTGCAATGCAGTGGTCTGTCGTTGCAGTGGATGGTTTCTCTACATTCTATGGCAAAAATGCAACACTTTTGCAACCATGTATGTGTCAGGAGGTGGGCTCCTGTCACAACATAGACGGCCATAGTGACTATAAATTCTTCCCACTCAACCACTGGCAGCTTTTGTTCCCAGACTTCCGACTCCAGCTGACCCTGTGCAAGTCTCCACCCTAGCTGATGCTCCAATGTGAGGCCAATCAGCTTCAACCTCACCAAGCAGCATCACCAGGCAAACAAAGAGGCTGGTTTCTGAAACGCCAGACAGGTCTGATGGTATCAGATGTCGAGCTGGTGCCACCGAGTGGAGGCCACTTCTAGGGTGTCATCGCTTGAAAAGTTGTGGCTTCAGCATTGGGCATCTGCATGCCAAACAAACTATTCGCAGATGCCAGTATTTCAGCACAAGCTTGCTGACTTGAAACGAGCTGTCCGTGCACACACACACACACACACACACACACACACACACACACACACACACACACGAGGCTGTGTGCATTGCTAGTGTTATGCTGCGGTACGGTGCTGCTGCCTTGATGGCCACGCCTGCTTCTGTGTTGCAGGCATCGACCTCTTGGATGGAAGTCGTGCTGAATAAATAATGTTGATACTAAATGAGCTTACCTGACTCTGAACTCGATGTGGTATTGGTAGTATGCAACCCTTTTTTCCCACAGATGCCATCCTGGGCAGACATGGCCTTCCTATTGCTGTCAGTGTTGACTTCTGCTCCACCATGTGCTGCACTGAATTGCAGCACCTCTACATTTTGATGCTGGAAGTGACTTGATATATCTGACACCATTACATGTCAAAGTTGATGGAAAATGATAGTATAAAATATTAACAGCTGTTGCTACAGTACTCAGCTTCATTGTACATGGTAAGGATATGTATCATCACTATTTGATATTGTATTAGTATGTTAACATTTCCATAGCAGCTAAGGCACTAAATGAAACTTCTAAGTATCTAATATTTCACTAGGAGCTTTTTTATTACCAAAATAATAACCTAAAAATCTCTATGATCTCTACAGCTTCACAGCGTGTATAATAGAAAATGACTAGAGCAAAATATAAGTTCAATCTGGTGGCTAATTTTTGTTATTTAGAGTTTCTTATTTTATGTGGCACGATTGTTTTCAGTTAGGCCTCTCCTCTCTCTACAAATCCGCTTCAGTTTCCAGTAGGCCCTCCTTAAATTAACACTGCCAAAAGTCATGTTCTGAAACCGCTGAGTAATGTAGTTTGTTTCACTCTTCCAGAAGAGTCTAGCAAAACACACACAACCTGTTTCACTCTAGTAGACTGTAGTTTGATTAAACAGTGTGAGAAACAATGTAAAATCATCAGTCATGCGAGCAGTGTATGGGATACTTATTCATTAATCCCATTAGATAATTCGATGTCTTGGTTATCTGTTTTCACCTGGGCGGATGGACTAACGTTTTTATATTATCTGAACATATTAGTCAGATTTACTTATCACAGATCAAGAATATAAATTCTCCAAGGGATATTTCTGCTTTAAGAACATCATCATATATTTGTTCTGGTGCAAAATGTCTATACATAAGATATTTACTACATACTGAATTACTGTGGAACCTGATACAGCATGATACTTCTATACGATTTTTCGAAAATAATTAGAATATTCATGGATCAGGTTCTTCACATAACAACAGGAGGAAAAGACATTATCAGTATGGGTCAGGTGGTGCTTAGTTTCCATTTTATGGGACAATAAATTTTGGACAGCTTAGGCAACTTCAGAAGAGACAATATTAGGTTCTCCAAGTTTATCTGTGTTAAGGATACAGGGTACTTTTCTGGCTCAATATTATGTAAAAATCAACACCTATTTCTTTCAGGCACTGTTTATAATGTATATCTTTTACACATTTTTTGTTGATATCAGGTAATGCAGCACACTTTCTCAACAAATTAGAAGTATTTTGAACATTTTTGAACCTGATTAGGGTTATTAAAAAGATTTCAAAGAAATTGGTGCATTTTTCCCCAAAATGCATTCCCAAATTGAGGTACCATTTAATCCAGTGTTATACATTTGACAGAGATCAAATTTTTACCAGGTATGCATGACGTGATGGCTGTGGTACTAGACCTATTTAATTCTACCTATTATGTATATTACAAAGCTAAAAAAGTATCTCATATTACATTTTAATTTTTATATATTTTTTTCCTAAGAAAAATGTTATTTTTTCTGTAATTTAGTTGGTTCTGCAATAACGCTTTGGTCTACTACATAAGTGTGGACTATTGAAAGTTACAGAAAGAACTAGAGCAATGCTTTATAAACCTTAGGAAATATTTGTACTGAATTCTGAAGAATACAACTTGCAAGAAATTACGAATCGAGACATGAGTCCAATTAAACTGTGCCTCAGAACATTCCTGAAGCATAGTCTTCATCCTGCAGTATTTCTTCATCTTCAAGCTTCCTCTTAGCATTCCTTTTAGCACTTCTTGCTTCTTTGGTAACTTGAAGAGCGAATCTTTCAGTTTCATGCACCCATTGTCTGTCACAAGCAAGCAATTGATCTTCCATATTAGAGCTACATTTTATGCCTAAATTTCTCAGGACTTCCAACCTTCCAGTCACTCCATCATTGAAACATATCACTGCATCTAGAACATCAGCTTTTGATGTATTTAGTCCTACAAAAACATTCTTGGGTAATCTTTCCCATATGCAGTGGTTGAAACTTCCATTTGTATTCTGAGTGCCCCCTTGAAGACATTTACTAAGCAAAAGGGTGACTCAGGTCTCTGAAACTTAGTTTTATTTCATTCATAAGAGGCTCAGGAAGAGAATGCTTATGATTGAATATTTGACCACTTTCTTTTTCTTTTTAGTAACCACAATAAGAATCTGCTCCTTTAGGGCAAAGTCTGTGAACAGGGTAGTCATCTGTGGACAACTTCTGAAAGTAGGTGGCACATACAGCTTTTCTTTTTGCTGTAACATCATTCTGAGGTGCAGTTAGTCTAATGGCCAGTCCATAATAACTCTGAATAAGGTCTATTTCAATTTCTGTCAATCTGCCTCTGCCAGACAGAGATTTTCCATCAGATAGCAACTTTCCTTTCATTTCTCTTTGTAGCTTTCTTAATCTAACGCCCATCCTCTTTTGCACATGTCCACAACACTCCAGTTTTGTTAGCAAGGTATCACCATAAACATTGAACTCATTAATTTTATTGAAAGCTTTCGAGTCCCCATCGCCTACGTACTTCATGTATCTAACATTACGAACTGGCACCAACTTCTGAAATAATTTTAGAGCTCCATCACACTCCATACCTCCATTGTAAGCATCATAATTCTTAGAACACTGATGTTCAATATGTCCTTCAATGTTACCATGGTAGGTGTGGCAGTACATAGATAAGCACTCAACATCAACAACTTTTCCATTCTCCAGAGAAGTAGCACTTACAACACCATTCAAGGAGCGATGTCCTCAACATTGCCATGTCCCATCAAGTGCAACAGCAATGTCCCTGGTCCCACTAATATTTACAGTTTCTTCTACTGCACGTTTCATAGATGCTTTAGACACAACCATCAAGGCGCCTAAAAGTATTTTTATGTATTTTCTGAACAGCCTTTTTTCCTTTTCCTATTGCACACATTGCATACAGTAACTTCAAATTCACATCATATGAATTATGCACAGTGTTGGAAGTCATTTTTGAGGTAGATTTATTGCAGGATTTACGTAGATCAGCTAATTTTGACGCTAAACTTTTCTTGCTACTTGGTTGTTCAGTTGTTTCCAGACAGCCTACACCATCACATTGTTTACATTTCGCCACTTCCTTTAGCAAAGAAGATAAGATGCTCACATCAACAACAACAAATGCACTACAAACAGCATTATTGTTAACACAAAAATTTGAATCACCAGGAGGTGTGCCATGTGGGAGTTTCTTCCCTGAAGAAGTGATGCATAGGTTACTTTCAAGAGTGTAGCTTGCTTTGTCTGAGAAATGGTTACCACAGAATTTCCTTTCATTGAGTTTCATGATGAGTGGCATAGTTCGTATTTATTACACACTAAAGGATATGTATTTGTACTTACTCAAATATATGTAGCACTTGGGCAACAAACATTCAGTAACATGTGAACAAACGGCTGCAGCGAAACAAAAGTAAATACTAGCGAAGATAATCATTTACAGACACTAGAAATCTGCACTGTTACCAACTTTTACAATGTATCATACGTATAATCACTGGAACCAGAAAGTTCACAGTTCTTTTCGAAATAATACTGGTTTCTCTAACAGAAATAAAGGGGGCATAGCAGCATAATACAGTAACTTAAAAATTTGGTATATATGGGTTATTTTTCATTTGAAGCCCTATAATGTATGTATCAATGTAATCAGGAGAGTAGAACTTAATAAAGCCATAAAACATTTAGATTTTTCCACAATTTATAAGTGCCCTATAACCTTAAATCCACTTGACTTGTTCTTCATCTACATCTATATCGCACTCTGCAAGCCACCTAATGGTGTGTGGCGGAGGGTACTTTCCGGACTACTATCTGATCCCTCCAACCCTGTTCCACTTTGAAGCGTGCATGCGAAGAATGATTGTCGGTAAGCCTCTGTATTGGCTCTAATTTCTTGAAATTTCTCCTCATGGTCAATACGCGAGATGTATGTAGGGGGGGGGGGGGGAGGGGTGGAATAATATGTTGTCTGAATCCTCCTAAAAAGTGCTGTCCCGAAATTTCAATAGTGAACCTCTCCGTGACGTAAAATGCCTCTCTTGTAACGTCTGCTAGTGGAGTTTGTTTAGCATCTCCGTAACGCTCTCTCGCCAGTTGAGCGATACCATGACGAAACGCGCCGCTCTGCATTGAAGATCTTCTCTATCTCCTCTATCAGTCGTACATGATAGGGATCCCAGATAGAAGAACAATACTCAAGAATCGGGCGAACAAAGGCATTATAATCCACTTCTTTCGTGTATGAGCTACATTTCCTTAAGATTCTTCTGATGAATCTGAGTGGGGTGTCTGCTTTCCCACTATCTGTTTTATATCATCTTTCCACTTAAGGTCGCTCTGGATAGTTACGCCTAGATATTTTACGGCAGACGCTGTCTCCAGCTGTTTGTCATCAATAGTATTGCTGTACAGTACTGGATGTATTTTCCTATGTAAGCACAATATGTTACATTTATTTACTTTCAGGGTCAACTGCCAGGTTCTGCACCATTCACCAATTCTCTGCAGTTCGTTCTGCAAATTCTTACTATCTTCTGGCGTTGCTACGTCGGTATAGACAACTGCATCATCTGCGAATAGCCTTAAAGAGCATTTGACAGATGTTGAAATGTATCATAATGACGGTTTATGTCACATCTGACGACGATGAGGAATTTTTTCTTGTATAAGCTATGAGAGTCAGGAGAGATCAGATGTGTTACTGAGTGAGCTGTTGCAATCGTTAAGGCACCGGATACATTCGAGAGGAGTGAGGTTCAAATTCCAGTCTGGTCATCTACATTTAGATTTTCTGTAGTTTCCCTAGAAAGAATACGACGAATGCTAGGATGGTTCTATAGACATGGATGCGACGATTTTCTTCTCCATCTTGTCCAAAATGAGATTGTGTTGTGTCTCTAATGGTCCTGTTGTCAATGGGAAGTTGAACTTCAATATCCGTGGCTTCTATCGTGTTCAGAATTGTTGCTTACTTTCAGCCACAAGGCGAATAATCTGAAAACATACAACGAGTGATTTACAAATGTACTGAACAGTTACCCAGCTAAATGTAACATAATCTGCAAATTAAGGCTTCCAGGCACATGTTGTTATGCCGCTTATTTTTATTTATATATGAGTAATCCAGCCTCTATTTACTTCCAACAATTTTCGATACACCCTTTACAACTACGTCGATTTTGAAGTAGCTATACTTCATCTTCAGGCACTGTAACACTGTTCTGGTGTGACATACCAGCACAAGTACAGACTGTTAACACACCACAGCACCCTCCAGTGTGGTAACTATAAGACAAGCAAGTTAATTGAAAATGCCAAATCCCTCACTCAGCAGCCAAAGTGAGTCAACGACCTGGCAATTTATGCCCTACCCTGTTGTAGAACGTTCAACTGTCATAACTGATTGCAGTCATATAAAATGTTGCACAAACCTGTTTTACCACCAGAATATAGTTCTGAACTCCAAGTAATGCGCTGTACTTTAGATAAGAATACTGTTTGATGATGTTATGTGTGAATTACAATTATATTACATTACAAGCCACAAATATTGTTAGAAAGCAAATTTACTGTCATATTAATACAGATGCTTCAGTACCCTAGAAACTGCGTTGTTTTCTGTTACACAACAGTGTTGCTGCTTGTGCTAGTCATGGGAGTGCTTGGTTGAGTTACTCTGCATTATGCAAAAAAATTGTATTCTAAGACAATAAAGAAAAAACACTGGAAGTTTTATAACATTCATATATTCATGCAAATGTGAAGTAGACTGAACTGAATTTTTTCATTAATTAGTCAGTTGTTATTCCATTTCAGTATGCCATAAAACCACACAATGAATTGTCTTTTGCTTGTAGTGTCCCAGCACAGTAACTACTGGTAACAATTTTTTTGTTTGTTTGCTATTGCTCAATTGAGGTTTAGTAACAGTTTGCAATGTAGTTTGGATGTAGTCTTGACAGCTTATGATATTTTTGTTTCTCTGTCCCTACTATATGCAATTATCACGTGAAAAAAAAAATAGTTTTCAGAAACTCTATAAAATTCTTTGTGTTTGTTTGCTTCTGCATCAGTGTTATTAAATATTTAGGCATTGTGTTTACCATTCATGCATTTTGAATCATATACAGGGTGAGTCACCTAACGTTACCGCTGGATATATTTCGTAAATCACATCAAATACTGACGAACTGATTCCACAGACCGAACGTGAGGAGAGGGGCTAGTGTAATTGTTTAATACAAACCATACAAAAATGCACGGAAGTATGTTTTTTAACACAAACCTACGTTTTTTGAAATGGAACCCCGTTAGTTTTGTTAGCACATCTGAACTTATAAACAAATACATAATCAGTGCCGTTTGTTGCATTGTAAAATGTTAATTACATCCGGAGATATTGTAACCTAAAGTTGACGCTTGAAACCTCCGACGTTCAGTTGCGTGTTGTAACAAACACGGGCCACGGTCGGCGAGCAGCATCTGCAGGGACATGTTTACGATGACGACCGTGTTTACGAGTGTGGCTGTAGTGCACTGTTGTGGTTTGGTCTAGCTGTCGCAGTGTCCGCATGTAGCGCTTGCTGCTATTGTTATTCTGCATTCGTCTCCGCACGCAGACCAACTGTAGTACACCGTGTTACCAGACGTCTGTGATAGTGTAGTGTTGTAGGAACTGTGACCATGGTGTATTCGAACTCTGAAAAGGCGGAGATGATACTCATCTATGGCGAGTGTCGACGAAATGCAGCTGAAGCCTGCGGGGTGTATGCAGAACGGTACCCGGACAGAGAGCATCCAACGTGCCGCACATTGCAAAACATCTACCGCCAGCTGTATGCAACAGGTATGGTCGTAGCACGCAAACGCGTCCGTAACAGGCCCGTCACAGGAGAAGCGGGTGCAGTTGGTGTGTTAGCTGCTGTTGCCATGAACCCACACATGAGTACACGGGACATTGCGAGAGCCGGTGGACTGAGTCAATGTAGTGTCATGCGCATACTGCATCGTCACCGCTTTCACCCGTTTCATGTGTCGCTACTTCAGCAATTACATGGTGATGACTTTAATCATCGAGTGCAATTCTGTCAATGGGCATTAACAGAGAATGCGTTGCAGTTTTACCTGTTTACCGATGAAGCGGGTTTCACAAACCACGGGGCAGTGAATCTACGGAACATGCATTACTGGTCCGTGGACAATCCTCGCTGGCTCAGACAGGCAGAGCGACAGCGACTGTGGACCGTAAATGTATGGTGCGGAATCATTGGCGACCACCTCATTGGTCCTCACTTCATTGCAGGGGCCCAAACAGCTACAACATAAATCGCGTTTCTACAGAATGATCTGCCAACGTTGCTCGAAAATGTCCCACTGGAAACGCGTCGACGTATGTGGTATCAGCATGATGGTGCACCTGCACATTCCGCAATTAACACTAGGCTGACCCTTGACAGGATGTTCGACGGGCGTTTCATGGGACGTGGAGGACGCATAAATTGGCCAGCCCGTTCTCCTGATCTTACAACTCTGGACTTCTTTCTGTGGGGTACGTTAAAGGAGAATGTGTACCGTGATGTGCCTACAACCCCAGAGGATATGAAACAACGTATTGTGGCAGCCTGCGGCGACATTACACCAGATGTACTGCGGTGTGTACGACATTCATTACGCCAGAGATTGCAATTGTTTGCAGCAAATGATGGCCACCACATTGAACATCTATTGGCCTGACATGTCGGGACACACTCTATTCCACTACGTAATTGAAAACGGAAACCACATGTGTACGTGTACCTCACCCCTCATGCTAATGTACATGTGCGTCAGTGAAAAAGACCAATAAAAAGGTGTTAGCATGTGGACGTAATGTGCTGTTCCAGTCTCTTCTGTACCTAAGGTCCATCACCGTTCCGTTTGGATCCCTACGTAATTCGGTGCTCTCCGATACGCACGATGGAACAGCGGAGGAGTGGTACTCAAGCGTCAACTTTAGGTTACAATATCTCCGGATGTAATTAACATTTTACAATGCAACAAACGGCACTGATTACGTATTTGTTTATAAGTTCAGATGTGCTAACAAAACTAACGGGGTTCCATTTAAAAAAAACGTAGGTTTGTGTTAAAAAATGTACTTCCGTGCATTTTTTTGTGGTTTGTATTAACCAATTACACTAGCCCCTCTCCTCACGTTCGGTCTGTGGAATCGATTCGTCAGTATTTGATGTGGTTTACGAAATATATCCAGCGGTAATGTTAGGTGGCTCACCCTGTATAATTTTCATATGTCTATTTTTTAGGTTACTGTTAAATAACTTTAAATGTTATTTTAGTTTATGGTATTTACATCTGAAGTAAAATTATTTGTCAGGAACATCGTGCTAATTTCAGTTATTTGTATCTTTTGCAATATGATCAACACAAGATTTTCAATTTTAGATACACTATTTTTTCCTTCAAAGTATCATATCCAAAAATAAGTGATTTACTGCACTTCAGAGCAGCATTTTATTGAAGATACAGGTCGAAAATACATTGCTTGAGAAACAGAGATATTGTAGGACAGGAACAATCAGGGGTAATGATGGATGACATGAGACACAGTAAATACACAACAGAGGTGGAGTGGTATAAAGAAAAATACTCAGATTACATCTCTTGGTAAAGCAGGCTAGCAGACATAATAACATTCATATTTGGCTCAGGTCAGACTCCCAACATAAAGATTAATATAGGATTCTCATTAAGGAATATATCCTACTCGGGTACTAATGCACATTTTGCACGTATTATTAATGTTAGCTACTAAACTGTTTAGGAATCCTTGAGAGATATTGTCTCACTCTCTATCAAGGCGATTTTAAATCTGCCAACAGCGTCCCTCTAGAGTTTAGGTCCAGGAAGTGTGCACACTGTTCATTATTTTTGTGGGTATTTGGGTACAGGCAAGTGTGATGAGATGCAAGATCACAGCTCACTAATTTGTCTACATAATGTATATACACTGTTGGGGTCTGAAAGTTCTAATATAACACAGGTTGAGTCGAGATTAAACTGTCAGAGAGTATCTATTCAATGCCGCTCGATAGTCATAGGCACCCTTCCCCCACCCCCTCGTCACTAGTGTGGAGCACGGGATGACGAGAGAAAAGCGGTGGAGTGTTGGTGTAGTCATTTTTGCGCAGGTATGCGTGAATACGCGTGTCATGGTTGGCTGCGAGGCAACGAGCAGATGTACCGTTTCTCGCGAAGTGGAGGCGCAGATGCGCATGACTGGACTTATCATAGGCATTGTTGTGAGGCATAACCAGACCATTTCTCGCAAAGATCATTGCGTATGAGTTGTCAGGTTGAGAAGTTATAACTGTGACAGCCCTGCAGTTGTCATCTGTAGAGTGAGAGAGATTTTTGGAACCAGCAAACTGTATGTCACGACTTGGTCATATATGTGTTGCAGACGTTCAGGAGGGAACAAATTTGTGGAGACGGCTTCTTGTGTGTAACAAGTTGCCCTCAAGATGCTGGTGGAACTGTGGTACACTGTTGGAAGGTCTTGTTCGGTGTAGTAACATTTTCTCCAGGCATTGCAAACGCTGGATTATGACGTTGCTGAGGGTGCTGATGTATCCAATAGGTGGGCGCCTTGGATAGCATCTGTGACTCAGCATGCATTAGGTTTGTTTGCTTGTTTTGTTTTGCTTTAGGACGCAAAAAAAATCTGTGGTGATACGCAACCAAGTCAAAACTATAGAACACGAAAACAAAGAGGAGTTAAAAAATGACTATACGTCAGTCCCAACTGACATAATAGAGGACAGATAAAAACGGGCACGTGGAAAAAGGGCCCAAAAAGACACAATACAGAAACGGAGGTCCAATACTAAAAATTAAACTGCCTTCGCCATATTGCTTTGCCGGATAAAAAGTAAAACGCGGTCGACAGGCTGTGCGGCATTTGCTAAAACGGCCGATAAATCAGACGGCAAACCCAAGCTGGAACGTAAAAGGCTAAAAAATGGGCATTCCATCAGGAAGTGGCGGACAGTGAAAACTTGGGCGCAATGTCTACAAAGTGGTGGGGTAGCGCCACTTAGCAAATTACGATGGCTAAAAAAGCAGTGCCCAACACTCAGCCTAGATAAAATGACGTCCTCCCGTCGGGAGGGTCGAAAGGAGGTCATCCAAGCCGCTGGAAGAGGCTTAATAAGCCAGAGATTATTCCTGTGAAGGGAGGACCATTGGTGATGCCAAAGGAACACCACCTCCTGACAGACAGCAACATACAGATCATCGAGGGAATACAGACACTCACAGGCTGAGGTATGAGGACTGTAGCCTTGACAGCAGCGTCAGCAGCATCATTTCCTGGCAGAGCAACATGACCAGGAACCCACAGAATCATCACACTGGCTCCACCAACAGTGAACAAGAGATAGTTTTCCTGGACCCATTGCACTAGGAGATGGACGGTATACAGAGCACATAGACTTTGAAGGGCGCTGAGTGAGTCTGAGCAGAGAACGCAATTGAAAAGGCCCTATATATGAAGATAGTGACTGTTCCCGAAAGAACAGATACCACTGATGACCGTGCAGCTTCTCTAGAATAAATGATAATTAACTGAAACCGACAGGTGTTGTTGACATACCTTGATGGGGACAGCTGAAAATGTGTGCCCCGACTGGGACTCGAACCCGGGATTTCCTGCTTACCTGGCAGACACGATGTCAATATGAGCCACCGAGGACACAGATTAATAGCGCGACTGCAGGGACTTATCCCTTGCACGCTTCCCGTGAGACACACATTCCCAACTGTCGACAATCTACATACGTAATGTTCCTAATAGATACTTTTCCCATCCACTCGTTACTCGCGCCCACTTAAGTTGACGATTGCCGTTAAGAGTTCGGGCAACCTGTGTGCACTCGCACAGAAGAAGGTCAATGACTGGGAAGCCATTTAAGCCATCTTTTGAGAACAGTTACTATCTTCATATACAGTAAAATGGCTATCCGGCCATTGACCTTCGTCTGTGCTATAGTTCAATTCTTTTATCTTGGCGGCTCGCGCATGCCCGCCCAGACTCTGGTGTTGTTTGGCTGGAGGGACAGAGGAAGTCTAGATGGGAGTACTCCTTTGCACACGACGCATGCGTCAAGAGAAGCAGCGCCATAGTATAGTATAGACCGCAAGCTTACGTTTAGGGCGGAGCGCGCAGTTCATGAAGTAAAGCCACCACGACCGCATTAACCCTTTTCGCTGCTACAAAGATGTGCTCCCTGCATTCCGCGCTGTGCGCGATTTTGTCACTGCACTGCTCGCCTGTGCAGACACGTGGTGTTCCCATTGCTTTCACACTTGTATCATTCGATTCCACAAAAACTATTTGGCCCAAAAATTAGATTTTTACACATATTCGTGACTGATACCTTCCCCCCATAAATGACTTAATTTTGTTTCGATGTTCAAAGCAGTTATTGTGCAGCATTGAATGTAGTAAACCATTGCACGAAATTTTGAAGAGTTTGCAGAGGTAAAAGTCCATGTCATCCCATATGAGCAGCATGCCGCCCCCCATAAGATGGAATGCTGACCTCAGGAGGAAGGTGAAAACGAATCGATAAGTAATGAGAAGCTGAAGGTGCAATTTCGTTTCCTGAAGGCAGAGTACAAGGGGACGCTGCAATGTTAAAAGCAGCCATAAATCTTCTTTGTGGGACCGAAGGCCATAAACATTCCATTGGAGGACAGTCATGATGAGGAAGAGATGTAGTGGAGTGAACTCGGTGGCTGCCAAGCGACAGCCGGTGCCGAGTCGTTACTACAGGGCACAGAAGCAAGAGGATACTGATCCATGGGTCCACAGAAGCATCAGCTGGCTTGTGTGGTCAGTCTGTCGAATCCAACACTGAAACACGATTGGTGGCGCGCACCAGCGATACGGACGCTGGCCAGCCTAAGGTACCATATGGCGACACCCCTTCGAAGAGGATTGTCAAGTTGGCGAAGGAGAAGGCCGTTGTTTGCCTTTGCTGGACCTCTTCGAGCCTGTCTGGTAAGAGGAAGACTCTGGTGTTGTTTGGCTGGAGGGACAGAGGAAGTCTAGATGGGAGTACTCCTTCTGTCCTTTCCAACCTACCAGTTGTGTAGGTGGTGACTTCACCCCCTGAGGCGATAGTTTGACGGTTTGTTGCAAAGATGGATGGGGGGATGGTGATGCTACCTTGACACTGGTCGATTGCACAACCTGAGAGCTGAATTTGAGTTCGCATGTCTGCATGGCCATGTCTTTCATGGAGCGAGGGGTAACAAGAACAGAACTATGGGTGCCAGATGGGAGAACATAGGTTTGCGACTAGCCAGTAACTTGCGAACGACTGTCTAAGACACTTTTTCCTTTACCCAAATCTCAGCCTGCTCACCAAGATACATGGGACAATCCCGAGAGGAGGCAGCATGGCCGCTATTGCTGTTGATACAGCGGGGAGAAGGAGGCAGACAGTCGCCCTCATGTGCATCCCTAGCACAGGTTACACATTCAGCTGGGTGTCGACAAGACTTTATAGTGTAGTTGAAACGATGACACTGGTAGCAGCGCATCAGCTTTGGAATATATGGCTGCACTGTGATAATTTCATAGCTTGCTTTGATCTTGGATGGCAACACCAATCTATAAAAGGTAAGGAAAAGAGTGCAGGTGGGCACTAAGGAGGAATCTACCTTTTTCATTACACGATGGTTAGACCGTCGAGCAGCCAGGTGTAAATTACACCATGTGAAGAAATCAAAGTTCTATGGGCCTTGATACGAACAGGGAAGCTTTGGAGAAGGGAGGTGGCAAGCAGTTGTTGTGCTTGAGAAACAGAAGTAGTCTCCAAAAGCAAAGTGCCATTCTGTAAACGTGAGTAGGATTTTATAGGGCTGGCAATTGCATCAACACGTTTCTGAATAATAAACGGATTTACTGCCGTGAAGGACTGACTGTCTTCAGTACATGAGACAATGAGGAACCGTGGTGTATCGGGAAGGATCTTTGAATTGTTAGCCTCATTACGTTTACTTTTGATAGTCTTTGATTGGGAAAATGATTGACTCATTGCGAGAAAATCCCCCATAATTGCCAGCATTTTCGATGGTGCACTCCTTCCAAATGGGGGCTCTCTTCACAAGGGGACGCACCTGCCTTAGGTGATAGTTCACAACTCAGGTCACACCTCCCAAAAACCTGACAGAGGGACCAATCAGCAATTTGGGAAGTTTGCAGCTCAGACAATCACCCCTCCCTGGTCCTGGCCTGAACCAGGGGTACGTGTGAAACCTACCTCTATACCAGGGAATGGGAATTACGCGCTATCCAGTCACCTGTTACAAGTCAGATACTTGGGCCGGCCTTCAGAATGCAAAGGGAGGAAGAAGAAAAACAGGAACCACATCGCCGAAGGCTGACTGCCATGGCGGAATGGGAATATCTGCTTCTTTGGTGACGGTCAGGCGAAGTCGTGGTGCATCGGAAGCTGGAATGGCGTGGGAGCGAGAGCGTCGAAATCGGCAATGGTTGGCTGAACTCTTGCATGTCTGGACACTTGCTGTTGTGAAGTGAGCTTAAGTTGGAGGGAGGTAAGATGACGGCCATTGTTGATGATGCCAGCTGTACATTGTCGACTGCACAAGTCAGCAGGGTTGAGAAACACGTCCAAGCACTGTTCAGCTGGTTGAAAGGCACAATTATGAAAATGTTTACTGTCTGAATGCAATGTGGTCAAAACAATAGCGTTGATAAGAGCATACTGTCAGACTAGCTGAATAGCTTGTCTCCATCCAGCAGTATAATGACACTGTTTACCTGTCTTGCATCCAGCCACAGTGTGGGTGATCATGTGCACTTGTGCAAACATGACCACACCAACATTCCACCCCTCTTCTCTCCTCATCCAATGCTCTGCACTAGAGGGGAGGGTGGCCTGTCTTATGTTAGTACGTTCAGTCCACAGTGGTCCAGTGTGAACAGATATTGTCTCCATAAACAGAAAGTCAGGACCTATCGCACCCCTAAACAGACAGATATGATCCGGAATAATCTCCTTGCAACACCACTGTGCTGTAACAGTACCTAGCGCAAAGACATGTAGTGCTGTTCAGCTACTGTGCGTAATGCCTGCCCACTCCTTATGCCTTGCCATATAGATCACATTCATGAAAATTCTGTGATGTGTAACTTTTTATCCCCTCTCTCTCCACATTAACTGGTAGCCAGAGTGACTTGACACAGTGAAGTAGGATTTGTCAGAGAACATCACTGTTGCTGACCTCAAGCAACATGCTCCCTACACCAATGAGCTCTTTCTTGATAATGGTGTGGTTGCAGTGGAATACATTTAACAGACTTCCAAGCATACAAACTGGACTGATTTAACCGCCTCTAAATGTTCTGGCAGAGACATGTATACTTGTAGCAGTAGCATGGTCTTCAGCAATCTGCCTGGGAGTGAGACGTCTGTTCATTTTCGCCACTAGGGCTACTTAACGATCCTCTTACAGTGTGATGGCCTGTATACAACCACTGGCATGCTTTTGTAAAGCGTTTCCACCTTCAGCAGCCTTTTTAAATCACAATGTGATACTTTTGGACACACACATTACTGTGGCCACAGTATTGAAACATTGACAGGTTTCGCGCAACGCAACTGCTTGCACACAATTGTAGGCACTTGATGTCCTGCAGATATATTGCCCTACCACACAGAAAGGCACACTGATGTTGCACAACAAGCTTCATCAAACGCCATACTGCATAGATGCCCAATGAATACAGAGCATTGATGCACAGGCTTTGCTGCAGTTAACGTGTGCTGCCCTCTACATTTCCTTGTACTATCATTGAACAGGTGTTCTGTGTAGCAACTGGCAGTTGTTTCTTAACAAATGTCAGTTGTTCTTTAGCTGATGTCAGTCACTGTAGTTGGAGAGTTTCTGGATGTCGTTCAACCCCTTGATCAATTTTCCTTGTTCTTTGATAAACACTTGAGCCTGTTTCCTTTCTTGATGATTAAGAACAGGTCCCATTAGAGAAGCTGCTACTAACTGTTGATTTGTGAATTGTTAAGTAAATGAGAATGTAAGTAAATCTATTTCTGAATTTATGATGCTTTTATAAATAATTGTTATCCAACCTTCTTCGAATTTTTTCTTCTGCTTTAATGGCAATATCATAATTATAGAATTTTTCTGTATTTAGTTCATTTTGTAGTCTATGGCTAGTCATTTCCTATTACATTTCAATTACATGAGTATATGTCTTTATATATAGTTAACCAGTGATCTACAGTGTCCCTAGTGTTATTTGTAAGGCCCACATTTATACATAGTGATGGTCAACTTGTTTTAGAAATGCTCTCCATCCATTCATTATCCAAAACATTTTACTTAGTCTTTGACACTCTTTATTATTATGATCACCAGACACAACTGTTATCTTTACACTAAATACGAATGTTTTCCGCTGACATATGCAGCTATGATAATGAAACAGCTAGCTGTTTCTTGCCCTAATTCGTCTATGTATTTACTGACCTAGCAATGTATTTTTGCTTGATGTCTCAGTTGATAAATATAATTTAATAGGTTGACAAAAGCTATGCATGTGTACTGTCTATTTCATTATATTCAGTACTTTATGGAGTATTATTGGAAATAAATACATTTTGAAGAATGGACATAGTTCTATATTTGGTTGAATAACTTCATTCCATTATTTATTGATTGATGTATATCATGCTCCTGCTCTTCTGACAGTATTTCTGATGTTCTTTCTGTATACATTTAACATGAGTGACATTTGCAAATGATAATAATAAGTAGTAGTTGCTTGAGACTTTTAAGTTGAATCAAAAAGTAACTTTGATATGATGCTACATTTTAAAAAGATATGACACCCGTAGAGGTTTGTTAATGGAGGAACAGAAACTTGGCTATCTCAGGTGCTGACTACGCAGATAAAAACTTCCACTGTTAACAAAAAGTCAGCAGCATGCAGTGATCATAAATAAAGTAGCTATTAATGAAACTCTTGTTATGATATGTCAATTTATTCAGTCATAATTTCTGTACATTTAGTATATGTTAGTGTAATAATGATAACTTTTCTTGTCATATCTGTAGTAATGTGACAGGGAGTTTACTGGTAACCAATAGCAGAGGGTTTTCTGACAGTATGAAATTTCAACTCCATTTAGAATAAGTGGTTCCTATTTCAGGAAGCATAATTAAATGACTTGAAATTTTTTATTCGAGGATAATACAAGTTATTGTTAATGTTTTTATGAACGTCTCTCAATATATCACTGAGTGATGTCATAATGTCCTCTCTTAAAATTAACAAGTACTTAAGTAAATTTTAAATGCATACATATACAAAAATTCTATTACTGTTGCTTATAATATATTCAGGGTTTGTGTTATTTTTCTTCATTTATATTAACTATTAACAGTGTAATGTCATTTTTCTATTGTTGTTGTTATGGTCTTCAGTCCTGAGACTGGTTTGATGCAGCTCTCCATGCTACTCTATCCTGTGCAAGCCTCTTCATCTCCCAGTAGCTACTGCAGCCTACATCCTTCTGAATCTGCTTAGTGTATTCATCTCTTGGTCTCCCTCTACGATTTTTACCCTCCACGCTGCCCTCCAGTACTAAATTGGTGATCCCTTGATGCCTCAGAACATGTCCTACCAACCGATCCCTTCTTCTAGTCAAGTTGTGCCACAAACTCCTCTTCTCCCCAATTCTATTCAATACCTCCTCATTAGTTATTAACTATTAACTATAGTTTATAATAAATATAAATATTGTTAACTTTGGTAATTGTTCAGTCCAATTGTAACTAAGTGTCAGAATATGAGTCCAGTCATTTATCAGTTGTTTGCTCTCTGCTACAGTTTTCTTGAATATGATAATCTGTCTGTATTGGGATCCGATTATTAAATCTGACAATTTTCATGTCTTGGTTTTTATTTGTGGAGTGATGAATATATTGTTTCAAATGTTCTGCAAATGTGGAGTGATCAGTATCATATTTTTTTATATCTTACACTAAAATTCCTGCATATAATTTCAACAAGCATTGCATTGCAACTTTGGCATAGAAGTTGGCATATGCGTTATTCCTGTAATTAGTCTCTCTTGGGTGTTAGGTGTTAATTATGTTTGAAGGTTATTTGTTGTTTTATATGCTATATATAGGCCAAGTTTTTTGGAATGCTCGCAGCTCTGTGTATTAGTTTATGTGTGATTAGAATTTTCTTTTGTGTGGTGTAGTCTGCATGCTTAGGTATTGACTTTGTATGAGGTCTGTTGGTTTTCCTATTTTCTTGTATCATGTGTGTGTGTTTGTGTGTGTGGTTTCTCTTATATATTTCACTTTTTTCTTTTACAATTCACTTTTTCAACTGTGTCAGTTACATATACTATTTATTGTTATTTGCTTCATTGCATGTATTCCTTTCTCATATTTTCCCTTGCTAAGTGGGGTCCTATTTCCTTCTTGTAACATTTGTCTTAATGTAGCTTGCTTTTGATCATAGACCTGATTACATATAGAATGAAAATTTTTTCTGTGGCTGTAAGTTTTCTGTATATGTTAGAAGCTTGTTTGCCATTATCAACAAATGTTGAACAAAAAGTGCCCAGGTCCAAATTATTTGTAACTTGTGTGTACAAAATCAGAACATGTAAGCTGCAGGGTTACATAGAAACAAAAATGTACATGAGGCCACTATTAGTGACTTAATAAATTGAGAGGAAATACTTGTGGGAAACAAATATTGCCTTTATTCATTGCAACAGACAGCCCTAACCAAAAAAGCCTTAATATAATATTAATAGCAACAACAAAAAGATAAGACCTTGTTTTTTATTTAGATCTTAGTTCTTAGAAATATCGGCTAATAAAATATTTGTGGACATTAATCACTGGTTTCTAGCCAATTCTTTGTCACTAAACTTTGAAAAAACGCACTACATGCAGCTCAGAACTTGTAAGGGGTGCCCCACGAGTATATGCTTAACATACGATGACAAGCAGATAGAAGAAATGGGCAGTGTTAAATTCTTGGGATTGCAGCTTGATAATAAATTCAACTGGGAGGAGCACACCACAGAACTGTTGAAGCATCTTAACAAGTCTCTATTTGCAATGTGAATTGTGTCAGACATAGGGGATATAAAAATTAAAAAGCTGGCATACTATGCTTATGTTCATTCCATCATGTCACATGGGTTTATTTTTTGGGATAATTCATCAAGCCAAGCTAAAGATTTCCAGGCACAAGAAAGTGCAGTAAGAGTTGTGTGAACTGAACAACATCCTCCAGAAGCCTGTTTAGGGAGCTAGGGATATTAACTACTGCTTCCCAATATATTTATTCCTTAATAAAATTTGTCATTAAAATATATCCTTTTTTAAACCAACAGCTCAATTCATGAAATCAATACTAGAAATAAGAATAATCTTATCAAGGATTTAAAGTCACTTTCACTGGTACAAAAAGGTGTGCATTATTCAGGAACACACATTTTCAATAACCTGTCAGCAGCCATAAAAAGCTTAACAAACAATGAAATCCAGTTTAAGAGAAGCCTAAAGGATTTATTGGTGGCCAACTCCTTCTACTCTATTGATGAATTTCTCAGTAAAACAAACTGATATATATATATATATATATATATATATATATATATATATATATAATGTATTATTGCTTTTCTGACATCTTCTACATCCTCTAGGACCTCCTCACTATGGATCAATTGGAATGAAAGTAAATCTAATCGAATCTAATCATACTACTTGTATTGGAGTTCTGCTGTTTTTACAAATGAAGGTTGAAAATTAATGTTTCACATAAACCTGAAAAAATATTTGATTTCTGCAAGTTTAAGTTATCCAAAAACCAATAATTTTCTTGATAAAAGGACAATAATGATAATATTGACACAAATCCAAAATTCAAGTTTCAACATGAAAAGAAGATGATGTGGCTAATTATACAGGTAACACATTGCAAATTATATGGGTATCAGATGTAGAATCAAAGCCCGTTACCAGCTGTTTTATTGATTTTTATAAGGAAAAGTACAAGATTTTAAAGGATAACTTCTGACAAACCATGGGAACACTATCACAAATCTGGAAGCATCATAAACTTTGGGAATGCTTCATCAATAACCGATAAGCATCTTATGTGTTAATGAATGTGATCTAATTTAGCTTAGCTATGCTTGTACAAAGTTCTTTAAAATATCAACTTCTGAGATAGGTGTGGATGGATTTGGAGACAATGCATCTGTTGTAAGCAGGTTCTGAAGCCACTGTATGAGAATTAGACGACACTTTCTGATTACAACAATTCTCATCCCAAATTCTCTGAATGCACCACCAAGGATCTGTACGAAACAGAGCACCAAATTCATGAAATAGTGAAAAAATTTGTTGCTGCATAAAACTGCAGAATTAGCAGTAACTTTCCCTGCTGCAACCAAAGCATATGATGACTGGATATACACATGTCTTAAGTTCAGCTATGAATTCGAAAACCTATAAGATCTTTCATGAAGACACGGCCTTGAGGGTTGTAAGGTGAAACTAATTGTGGGCAAAATAAATATAATTTGTCGAAATTAAGTAGATTAACAGCTCAGGAAAATATGTTATCTGGAGCGGAAACGTGCACAATTTCTAGCGGAAAGTAAAATTCTAGAACTTTATGTGACGAGATGAAGTGAAGTGAAAGAAACAAAGGTAACTCACACTGGAACATACATCAGTACTGGGGAATGTACTTTCAGAAGTAATTTGATAAATCTGTGTACCTTCATTAGAGCTGGCCCACAGCACAAAACTTAACATCTTGCCACTTCTACATTACATAAATGTAGTAAAAAGTAACATAAAGAGCAGGAATTACTGGACCATTGGTCTCAAAAAGAGAGAAGTTTGATAAAAAGCAGAAACGAAAGGAAACGAGATCAAAGGCGTCAGACTATGTGACGCGTTTTTTTGACGACGATTCATATGATAACACAGGTGTATTATAAACTGAGGTTAGCATTTTTCCAATTTATCTTCGAACTTAAATTTTACATAGAAAATTAAAACATTTGCAAATATTATCGTCAGAAATGGGCGACACTTTATTTATACAAAAGTATGTTTGCGGAAAGCGCAATTGAAGATACAAAATCTGTAAGTGTGGGGCTCTTTCCTATTTGCTCATGCAGACAGCTATGCTTGACAAGGCTCAGCATGTACAGTCGGTGACATAATACGAGAGATCCTCGCCCCTTCGTTATGCTGAACTCCAAAGCTTTACTGTCTGTTACCGAAACACAATGCTACCAATACTCTTTCAACCTACATTTTTCTGTATTGTGTCTCGCAGGAAACAAAAAGTGAGATACCAGATGGACCGAAATTAGTTAACAAAAGACGAATTACGGGCAAAAAAGATTTAGCAAAACGGCTCATTTTCGTCTTCTGCAAAATAAGACAGTAAAATAATAATCTACAAGCATCAGAGCGAGAAATAATAATATTCCTCCTGATGCGCACTTTTTGTTGACATGATGTGGATTCGTAATCAGATTTGATAAGTGATAAGCAATTTTATTTTTCCCACAACGTTTTAAGCTCTTCACAACTGACACATGCTTTTCCACATTTATGTCATTATATTTTCAATGTACGGGGACTCGAAAAAGATTTGAGAGGGCACAGTTCGAATATATTAGCCAGACATTTCTTTTGGGCCTTCGGTTGGTCGCTAACGACCTCATAATCACAACTTCAGAGAAGGATGAGACAAAACCCGTAAGCAGATTTATTGATCGGTATTTTATGTCTATGTGTGAGCCATGTTGTGTGTTGATTTTTTTGACAAATTTTTCCTGTTGTTTCTGATTTTCAAATATTTAAGTAAATAGAGATCACCAACCATATGGATCAGCACTAACTGCAGTTCTACGAGCTTTGAACAGACTACAGGGGTCCTCCTTTACAGCCTCTGTCATGAAACGCTGCAGGCCACTGAGCTGTCACTTACGGACTGGCGTGGCAGTTTCCACCCATCGTCTCTGCCAGGCGCTATGAAGGCGACAGCTATTTGGTATATGCAAATTAAAACACAGCTAACGGTGCCGGCAGAGTATAGAAGTTATCTTACTTCTAGGAAGTGTAATTGCTAATATTTTCTGTCTCTTATACTCTATTGTTATTTAACACTGAGATCCATTTTGTTACTGTGATTTCGAAGGTCCAGTCTGTGTGTCCTGTTAATCTGGTTTCTACCGCCAGACGTCGCGATCTTAAACCCGCAATGGGGTGGCGCGTACTTGGCGTGACAGTATTCAGTGTGTGACTAGCGTTGTAACGTGCAGTTCTATATGACGCCTGCCAGTAAATTTAGTTCTATATGGCACCTGCCAGTGAACATTAGTATGTTGACGACTCCCAAGGATTCTGTGTCTTAAATTCTTTGTTTCCTCGACGGATTTTCACGATGGTTTCATCCTATCATACGTGGCCTGTCATGTGCTGTCTGGGCTCGTCTTTTGACAGGGCTGATCATGCATGGTTCGGATCGGATGCCCATCTGCCATTTCATCCAAGGTTTCACCGAGGAGCGACATATCTTTAAGCGCACTTACACCTTGGAAGTCGTGGCTCATGAAGTGTAGTTTTATATGACCTGAAGATACACTTTCAGGGTATGAAACCTGTCGTCATACAGTGAAAACACAATAAACAGCTACTGTAAATTTGACATTCACTCAGTTTAATATAGACTATTTTACCATCTGTATTTTTAAGTTGTTTGGTTGTCCTTCACACTATGTACAAGTTTTTAGTTGTGGTTGCCCAATGTATAAGATTATTTGTAGTAACTGTTTGGTGTAACGAGTTGCTAGTAATTTTCCAGAAAGTGAAACTTGCGACTTGTTTCACCACTTATGGTAGACACAACAAGCAAAATATTAATTTAAGTAAGAGAAAAATACAAGCTAGCTGTGATGTCATTCCTGATCATTTCGTTTTTACGTACATCATACACACAATAACAAACTGGGACAGTATTAAAGGTATCCAAAGGATAAATAAACCTTTTAGTTGTAAGTTACAGTGATTATTAGTTTTATTAACAGCGGTCTAGAGAGCCCAGGTCATACAGAAAAGAATTTAATAATTTCCGAAATTACAGCGGCAATCTTAAACTTGCTTTTTGTTTATAATGCCCATACGTTAGAACCCAGAATTAAAAATGTGTAGCAGCAAAGGAATTTCTCGAAGCCATCTGTTCAGAAACAGATAATGTCTTTTCTATAAACAAGGGTTGGAACTTAAATAGCGGCAACTATTTATTTACAACCGATACAAAAGAGTTACATGTTTGCACCTGTAACTGTCCTCCAAAGTAGTCACCAGTGTTGTGTAGAACCCGTTACAAGCGATGTGGAAGGCGTAGTATACCGTTAGCAGAGCCTGTTCTTTTGATGGTGCGAATGGAGCGGTCTACTGCCTGCCGAACCTCTGGAACAGTTCTGAAGAGAACGCCACGAAGTGGTTCCTTCATCTTCGGAATCAAATCAAAGTCACAAGAACCAGTCTCATCGACCGAACAGAGCAGCCACAGCTTGGGCTGTATGCGCCCGCGCATTGTCGTGCAAAATGATGGCTGGGTTGCGCAGAAAGTGTCGCCGCTTCTTTCGCAAAGTTGGTCGCAGGTGATCCTCCAAAAACGAACAGTAATACTATGCATTGACGGTCTGCCGTAGAGGAACGTAATGCGTTAGGACAACACCATCACAGTCGTACACGAGAATCACCATAACTTTCACCATATTGGGGTTCTGACGCACTTCCGACTTTCGCGGCGATCCATAATGACGCCATTCGTTGGATTGGCGTTTCAGTTGTGGCTCGTACGATGTGGCCCATGTCTCATCCAGTGTTACGATACGGCGTAAGAAAGCCTCTCCTTCGCGCCCGTAGCGCTCCATGTGCGTCTGAGCAGCGTCGTAACGCATCCATTTCTGCATTTCCGTCAAGTTATGCGGAACCCATCGTGATGAAATTTTTCACATGCCCAGGCGTTCCTTCAGGATGCGAAGCACAGTCGTATGCGCTAATCCGGTTTCGTGGGCGAGCTCACGAATCGTATGGCGTCGATCACTGTTAACTAATGCCGCAACAGCTTGCACTACTTCTTCAGAGACGCTAGGACGGCCTGCGCGACGCATGTCTGCCACAGTTTGCCGAGCTTCGTTGAAGGTTTTTTACCCAACGTGCCACTGTTCTGTACGGCAATGCCGATTCCCCGCACGCCTCTTGAAGACCTTGATGACACTGTTATGCTGTACGACCTCTAGCACATTCAGTCTTGATCCAACTCCGTTGTTTCTGTTTCGAAAACATAGTAACATCGTTACGTTAGACCGCTCGCTCAGAAGTGACTGTTTTTCCCTCGATTGTACGCGCGCCGGTGACATGGGACGTGCGAATCCATTTGCTCGGAGGTAAGGTAGGAATTTCAACAACGTGTGCTATCAGCGACAATAGTAAATTCCACTGCATAGTGTCTCCACAACAGTGTTGCCACTATTTAAGGTCCAACCTACGTATTTGTTGCAATGACACAAAAACTCAATTTCGTCTTTAAATAAAATTTAGAGCTTTCCCGGCGTACTTCACTTGGTTTTCCCAGACGTGAAGAATGTCTTCTGGCGTGTGTTACAATTTGTGTCTCTGGTGAAATCGTACATGGGACCCTCGAAATTTTGTGCAAGCACCAGTCCACCAGTATACCTGCTCTCACAGAAATTGTGGGGAGAAATATGGACTTTCTTTATTTTTTAAACTGCATTTCCTCTTTTAAACGTAACAGTCTAAAGGGACCGCAACGATAATTTACTTTCTTACCCGCCAGTATCAGAAGACCATTCAATAAGTATTTCCGCGAATGAGCTCGCGCCTGTCTCTCCCGACCGCAACAGTTTTTTCCTCTCGAAGCAACAGACGACGACCACCGACCACTGGCTCCCTAAGTCAGTCGATGACTGCCCAGGTGATCACAACGCTTTACGCACGTGATCTACAGCGCACGTTGTATTGCAGCACTCGCACTGGCCAGCAACAGATTATTTACTATTGTGGTTTGATTTTCTGTGATGTATATCTTCTTAATCTGAGTGAACACCCGCAGCATCAGCAGTCGTGTGACCATTGCTCATGCATATTTGCGACACTTTGTTCACTTTTTATAGTGATAGGGCGGAAAGGTAATGGGGGATAAAATGCAGATACAAATGCGGATACTGTTCGTAACATTTGTGCGGTTTAGAGCACCTTCGTTTTGATGTGAATTATTTCCGTATTCAGTGGGCGAGGTTTGGCAAAAGGAAGCTATGAAGATTAGGATACAACGTCCTATGGACAACGAGGATATTCCAGCATTGGCCTAATGCTGCTTAGGTAAATCAGGATAACTTAAATCAGTATGGAAAGGTGGTGGTCTGCGCCACCGTATCTCTGACAAAGGGTGTAGGGATACTGGCGTACTCTAATTCAAAGCAACAAAAATATACATTTCTGCTTGAACGTTTTCAGCTGCCTCATAAGCATATTATCATGTATCTTGACTGATAATTAAGTATGGTGCCTTTATGTCATTCGCATTTTAAAAAATTATGGATTGAGGACTGACAAAAAAATGAAATACAAACTCAGGCACTGACCTGTGTGATTCCACAACGACTATGTTATGCATCTCGTGGCACGAAGGGGGTGCTGTCTACTATAAAGTGCTACCAAACGTAATGTCCATCGTAGTTGCCCTCTGATGTCAATAACTGAGATATACTGTAGTCACAAGAAGCAAACTACCAAGAAGAGTGTATCAGGTGCTGCTATTGCACTCCGATGATTTCACAAAAGGAGCTTCTGATTTTGTTCTCTCAAATGTTTATCTTTTACTCTCCTTATCGAATAACTGGGGTGAAGACGGTTCAGATTAGAGCATGATAGACATGGACGTCGCAGCAAACGGAAACTCTGAATGTTTTCACAGATGAAATTGAGTTTTTGTGTCAATATTCGAAAAAATATAAAAAAAATACATTATCCGTTTCTGGACAGATGGGTTTGAGAAATTCGTTCGCTGCAGTACATTTTAGTTGTGGGTACTGATGTATGGGAATTACAAATAAGAAGCAGGTTTAAGTTTACCACTGTCATTTCGGAAATCATTTTATTCGTTTCTCTATTCCCTGCGCTCTCTAGATACGCTATTAATAAAATTAGTAATCACTGTAATCTGCAACTCAAAGGTTTATTTTCTTCGGCTGCCTTTATAACTATTGCTTACACATCGATTGATGTTTCCGGATAGGTCACTGAATGTACGAGGGTCGTTCAAAAAGTAATGCCCCACATTTTTTTTCTCAGAACATATTTAATGTCAAGAGTCAGAATTTGGTGACAATATACATTAACGTGTCTCGCCCACGTCCTATTTTTCTACGTAGTCTCCCTCACGTTCTATGGCCGTACGCCAACGTTGCGGAAGAGCATGTACTCCCTGCTGGTAAAAGCTCTTGTCCTGTAGGCGTAGCCATGTTTTCAGTGGATAACTGACACTCAAGTCATCTTCAAAGAGATGCAAGTCCGAGGGTGCCAGATCTGGACTTTAGGGTAGGTGAGGCAATGATGTTCAAACCAATTTGCCGATGTGTTCCTGGGTTCTCAGATTTGTGTGTGGACGTTCATTATCGTGTTGGAGCAAGATTTCTGCTGGATTCTTGTCCGATCGAACACGTCAGAAGCGGTTCTTGAGTTTATTCAGAGTCTTCGCATATGCCTCTGAACTGATGGTTAACTCTTGGCACGACATCCACGAGAGTGACGTCATCACAGTCCCAGATGACTATCACCATGACTTTTCCGGCAGAGGGGGTTTGTCTTGAATTTTTTCTTTCGTGGTGAATGAGGATGATGCCATTCCATGGACTGCCTTTTTGATTTCGGCGCAAAATGATGCACCCAGCTTTCGACCCCTGTGACAGAAAAGCCTCTTCGTCAGTCTCAAAATTCTCCAACAATTCAGATGAAACGGCCTTTCTTTGAATCTTGTGGTCCGCTGTGAGCATTCGAAGGACCAATATTGAGCACCTCTGAATATCCGAGAGTCTCGATCATTGCAGACGCAATTCCAATGCTGATCGATAACTGTAGAGCCAGTTGTCGACTTGTAATGCGCCGGTCGGCACGAATGATGGCATCCGCACGATTCAGCATGTCTGGAACAGTGGCTGTGACAGGACGCCCAAGCATGGCTGATCATTGAGCTCTGTTTCTGTATTTCATGAGGCTGTAGCTTTCTTTACCCATCGCCCTGCTGTACTCATATCTACTGCAGGATCGCCATACACTGCACACAAATGTTTATGGATGTACACCACAGTTTCTTTTTCTGCACACAAGAACTCAAGCCGAGCGGTTCTAGGTGCTTCAGTATGGAACCGCGCGACCGCTACGGTCGCAGGTTCGAATCCTGCTTCGGGCATGGATGTGTGTGATGTCTGTAGGTTAGTTAGGTTTAAGTAGTTCTAAGTTCTAGGGGACTGATGACCTCAGATGTTAAGTCCCATAGTGCTCAGAGCCATTTGAACAAGAACTCAATAACAGCATGCTGCTTGTAACGCAGATGGCATTCTGACACTGCACTACGGCTCTGCCATCTGCCAGATCGGTTCGAAACTACACCAGCACACAGAACAATCATCAAATGTGAAGCATCAACAAGGACGTTTGTCCATGTATATTAATGGCGATTTTTTTAAAAAATGTGGATCATTACTTATTGAACGACCCTCATATGATGCATGCATAAAACAAATAGTCTGCAATGACATCATAATTAGCTGACATTTGTCTTACATTTAAATTAATATTTTAGTTGCTGTCTCTACCGTAAGTGTTGAACCTGAAAGATGTGTGTATATAATTTTCTTGTTTTTCGATGTCTTAGGATGTATAAGTAATATTTGTATCGTTTAGTTACGCGCGTGCAGTCGCGTCAGAGACGCTGCACTGCCCGGAGACTAGTTAGGTCATCTTTGCTCTGCAAAGATGCGCAGGTGTTGAACGTTGGTCGTGAGGAGAGGAGGTAAGGAGTTACAGCGGCGTGTTGTGATTAGATTAGATTAGTACTTGTTCCATAGATCATGAATACGACACTTCGTAATGCTGTGGAATGTGTCAGGTTAATAAAAAGGTGTCTTACCCTCTTACTACATCCAAAAATTCATCCAATGAGTAGAAGGAGTTGCCATTCGTATAATTTCCTTTTAAACGCTACATAGCTACCTGTCAGACTTTTGATGCTATTAGGTAAGTTTACCAAAGACTTTTGTGGCAGCTTAATTTACCCCCTTCTGAGCCAAAGTTAGATTCAGTCTTGAGTAGTGAACATTATCCTTTCTCCTAGTGTTGTAGCCATGTACACTGCTATTACTTTTGAATTCGTTCGGCTTGTTGATAGTAAATTTCATAAGTGAATATACATATTGTGAGGCTACAGTGAATATCCCTAACTTTTAAATAAGTGTCTGCTGGTTGATCTTGGATGAGCTCAAGGAATTATCCTGTTTACAGGCTTTTGTGCAATGAACACTCTTTTACTCAATGATGAGTTACCCCAGAATATGATGCCATACGAAAGCAGAGAATGAAAATAGGAGTGGTAAGCTAATTTATTGAGATGTATATTGCCAAAATTTGCAATGACCCTAATAACATAAGTAGCTGAACTCAAACGTTTCAGCAGATCTTCAGTGTATTTTTTCCAGTTCAATCCCTCACCAATGCATACACCTAGAAATTTTGAATATTCTTCCTTAGCTACCAATCTCTGATCGAAGTCTATATTTATTAATGGTGTCATTCCATTTACTGTGTGGAACTGTATATACTGTGTTTAATCAAAGTTTAATGAGAGCCCATTTGCAGAGAACCACTTAATTATTTTCTGAAAAACGTCATTTACAATTTCATCAGTTAATTCTTGTCTGTTGTGTGTGATAGCTATACTTGTATCATCGGCAAAAAGTACCAGCTTTGCATATTTGTGAATATAGGATGGCAAGTCATTGATATACATTAAGAACAGCAGAGGACCCAAGACTGAACCTTGCAGCACCCCATTCTTGATTGTTCCCCATTTTGAGAAATCACCAGTTTTTTTGCATATTATGTGAACTTCTTATTTCCACTTCCTGCATTCTTCCAGTTAGGTATGATTTAAGCCATTTGAGACAGTGAGCTTGTACAGGAAGGGCGCAGAACATCATGGAACTGGAACACTGGGGATTGTTTTACTGATCTGATGCAAGATATTATTATAAAAGCAATATGATCATTATGCAGTGAATGAGATGAATTTACTAAGATAGATACGGTTTTGAGAAGATTGGGATTTAAGATAACGAATGAACGTATTTTACTTATTGAGGCAGCATTTAGTTAGGCACTCTTGGTTCAACACCGACATCCAGTCCAGGAAGTTATTGCTATTTTTATAAAGTTTTGTAACAGTCAATGCCAATGGATTTCAAAGGAAGAAAAGATATTAATCATCAGTATGAGGATTTTTGCGTTAGAATAAGTTTTCATGTTGAGTTATAGTTTTGGTATCTCTCCAATGTTGATCTTACGTAATTGTAATTTGTAACAAAATATTTTCTTATTGCTTGTAATGGACCGCGAAGCGTGGTTTGGGTTAGCGTGGGGTTGACGCTGGGTCCAGATCTGCTTCACAGCTGGCCGTGGCGGGGCAGACGTACGAGCTATTCTGGGATGAGGCTCTTACATTTGGCGGTCGCACTATAGCGTCATTTAGTGTCACTTACGTGGTGTGAACTAAACGTTTACATGGAAAATACAAATTGCATATTTTCTGAAATTTAAATTGTCACGTGGAATATCAAGCTTTTTTTTTTCTTTTTCTACCCATACGTCCTACTGTAATTCCAATAAATCCAATCCCAAAGAAAACAGGTGTTGACAGATGTGAAAATTACAGATCTATCAGTATAATAAGCCAGGGATGCAAAATACTAACACGAATTATTTACAGACAAATGGAAAACTGGTAGAAGCCGACCTCGGGGAAGATCAGTTTGGATTCCATAGAAATGATGGAACACGTGAGGCAATACTGACCCTACGACTTTTCTTAGAAAATAGATTAAGGAAAGCCAAACCTACGCTTCTAGCATTTTTAGACTCAGAGAAAGCTTCTGACAATGTTGACTGGAATACTCTATTTCAAATTCTGATGTGGCAGGGGTAAAATACAGGGAGCGAAAAGCTATTTACAATTTGTACAGAAAACAGATGGCAGTTATAGCAGTCGAGGGACATGAAAGGGAAGCAGTGGTTGGGAAGGGAGTGAGACAGGGTTGTAGCCTGTCCCTGATGATATTCAATCTGTATTTTGAGCAAGCAGTAAAGGAAACAAAAGAAAAATTCGGAGTAGGTATTAAAATCCGTGGAGAAGAAATAAAAACTTTGCAGTTCACTGATGACATTGTAATTCTGTCAGAGACAGCAAAGGACTTGGAAGAGCAGTTGAACGGAATGGACAGTGTCTTGAAAGGAGGATACAAGATGAACATCAACAAAATCAAAACAAAAATAATGGAATGTAGTCAAATTAAATCAGGTGATGCAGAGGAAATTAGATTAGAAAATGAGACACTTAAAGTAGTAGATGAGTTTTGCTGTTTGGAGAGCAAAGTAACTGATGATGGTCAAAGTAGAGAGGGTATAAAATGTAGACTGGCTATGGCAAGGAAAGGGTTTCTGAAGAAGAGATGTTTGTTAATATTGAGTATAGATTTAATTGTCAGGAAGTCTTTTCTAATAGTATTTGTATGGAGTGTAGCCATGTATGAAAGTGAAACATGGACGATAAATAGTTTCGACAAGAAGAGAATAGAAGCTTTCGAAATGTGGTGCTACAGAAGAATGCTGAAGATTAGATGGGTAGATCACATAACTAATGAGAAGGTACTGAATAGAATTGGGGAGAAGAGGAGTTTGTGGCACAACTTGACTAGAAGAAGGAATCGGTTGGTAGAACATATTCTGAGGCATCAGGGGATCACCAGTTTAGTATTGGAGGGCAGCGTGGAGGATAAAAATCATAAAGGGAGACCAAGAGATGATACACTAAGCAGATTCAGAAGGATGTAGGTTGCAGGAGGTACTGGGAGATGAAGAAGCTTACACAGGATAGAGTAGCATGGAGAGCTGCATCAAACCAGTCTCAGGACTGGAGACCACAACAACAACAACATCCTACTGCCCACCATGAAAACTGGAATGCCTACTAATCGGCAGTAGGGACCTAGTTCACCCCCTCTGGTGCACACCGTCCCGCAGTTCTGAGGTGTGGTTAGTACTAGCCCATATGGTTAGTGGTTTTTGTTTCACTCAAATGTTTCTCAATCAGAAATAATAGCAAACCATTACATCCATCTCCGTGCAACTATGAGGACTGCACCAACACGTAACATGGTTCACACATAGACATAAACTCGTGCAGATATCGATAAATAAATACGCTTACCTGTTTTGCCTCATCCTTCTCTGAAGCTGTGTTTATCAGCCCCTCAGCGACCCACCAAATGTTCGTTAAGAAATGTCTAAAATGTTTGAACTGTGGCATCTCAATTATTGTTGGTGGTGGAAAAGCACGTGTCAGTTGTGAAGAGCTTAAAACGTTGTGGGAAAAAACTGCAGATGAGTTAGTAAATCCGTTTACGAACTCCACATCATGTCATATAAAAATGGACGCATCATTAAGAATATTATTTCTGGCTGCGATGCTCTTATATGACTATTTCCCTACTTTGGTTTATGGTAGAAGAAAACTGACGTTTCTCTTAAACCGTTTTTGCGTGATATTCGTCTTTTGTTAAGTCCTAACTTCGGTCCAGCAGGTGCAGAATGGACAAATTTGAGTTGATTGTATGTTGTTAACACTGTGTCCCCTTGCCTGTTGTGCTACGTAGCAGGTAGTAAAGCCTTGAAATTCAGCATTACGAAAAATCTCTCGCGAATTATGTCATTGGCTGTACCGACGAAATAGGCAACACAGCAAACACGTAGTGTTCGTGGAATAATTACGATTACCTTGCAAGTGACTCTTAGCACTCATCGTGTTGAAGCTTCAGTCATCAAAATCGTTAATCGAATTGAAGTTTTCAAGTTAAGATATAAGTCACGGAAATGACACCAACAGCAGTAATGAAACTTCCTGGCAGGTTTAGAACTGTGTGCCGGACCGACACTCGAACTCGTGACATTTGCCTTTCGTGGGCAGATGTTTTTATGAGCTACACGACCACTACTCAGGAACTGGCCTCACAGCTTTACTTCCTCCAGTAGATCGTCTCCTACCTTCCTCAACTTGACCAAAGTTCTCCTGCGAAACTTGAAAGGCTAATACTCCTGGAAGAAAGGATACCGCGGGAACATGGCTCAGCAACAGCCTAGAAACAGCAGTAATGATTACTGAGAGATAGAATGTGAGGCGTTGACGCACCGAGCAAAGACATTTCGGACGGTGGAGCAGAAGTCGGTGACGTAGACGGCGCAGGCAGCGGCGCCCAGTGCGAGCAGTGCTGCCACCTGGCGGGGCGCCTCCGAACTCTCCGCCCAGCTGATGGCGGCGCCGCCCAGCCGCAATACTGCGTCCACTGTGCATGCCTGCGGCGGGGACGCCATTAATTGCTGTTAGAATCTCACCCGACAAATTATTAGGCAGTCCCTTGAAAAAGTCATACTGGTTGCCCTGGAGTATATTAAAGAACTGGTACCAGGCACTCGTGTTGCAGTGTTACGGAATTGTTGCCACTAACAGTCATACTCCTACTGATTACGCAGTAACAGGTGATGACAAATTTTGCTACGTTTTATAATTCAGTATGCACTGCCGAAAGAAACTATACATGTAGAAAGACGACGTCGATTTTTGGATGTACTGGCAATGGTTTCAGCATCGTCCTGCAGCAGATAGCGTAGTGGCATTGCTAGCAGAGCGCCTTGTGTGTCTACCCTTTGACAGGGAATGCTCAGTCAGAGGGCTCAGCGTAGTGCAAACGTGTGAAGCAGACAGGCAACTGTATCACAGAGATTCACTCGTGCTTCCTACAGCCCACTAAGCGAGTTTGAAAGGGGTCAAATTGTGGCGTTCCGAGTGGATTGTCGTTCAGGAGAACTACCACACAAGTTGGACGTGCTACGTCCATAAGGATGATAACCAAAAATACTAATCGAGCTCATTGTAAAGATCTGTTCAAAACACTGGGGATTTTAACTGCTCCATGTGAATACATTTACTAGCCAGTTATACACATCAAAAATAACATTGGAAATTACTGCACAAACAGCTCGTCTATGACCATGCAACAAGAGATAGACTCAACTTACATTTATCAAGAAAAAATAAACATAAAACTCAAAACAACATTTTCTACCAAGGACTAAAACTGTACAATAAATTACCAACAGAGATAAAAGAAATTGCGAAAATACACTTATTTAAAAAGGCAGCTAAAAAGTACCTGTTATGCAATACATTTTATACGGTAAAACAGAGTAGGGATTTGATAAAAAATGTTGTACAAATAAATAATAATAATAATAATGATTATGAAACATCCAACATTGCACATAACACCTTCACTTTATGTTTTTTCCTTTCTAGAAATACTTACCCCAAGGTATGCATAGCACAATACTAACACCTCTTCCTCTTTCTGAGCTCAACATCTCACTCATTATGGAGGGATGCTGACTCAGTTTTTCAGGATAGCAAATGGGAAGTTGTGGTACAGAAAATGGCCCAGAGATCACCAGTGTGTATGTGTGTGTGTGTGTGTGTGTGTGTGTGAGAGAGAGTTTAGTGAGTGAAGTGTTATGGAACAATATGTGTACAGTGTGTGCAGTAACTGATAGTGAGATATAATTGAACGGTGTGGCATTGCATTATTTAATAAGTTATTTGTAAAAAAAAAAGTATTGTATACCAGGAGTAAATCTAAAAATTATGTCTAACTAGAAGTCTGTAAATATATTTGTATACGAATTAGCTTATTTTAAATTGGTCTAAACTTGTAAATGCTTTGACATGTCCTATATCCTTGTAAAAAAGTGATCTAGGGATGGATAAAGGTACTGGTACTACAACTACCACTACTACTACTACGTCAGTTGTGCAACGATGCTGATATCGATGGTGATGTGAACATTCTTGCACCCATAGACGAGGTTCTGGACGTCCACACAGCACAGATGCCTCCCAGGACCGTCATATTGTAAGCGCAGCAGTGACAGATCATGCAGCTACCACAGCACCGATAAGTGGGCTTGTGAGCACAGACGTGTCAACAAGAACTGTTCCTCACTGGTTAGTAGCAGTGGGACCCCAGACACATGCATCTCTAGCTCGCCTTCCACTCACGCCGCACCACCGACGTGCACGGCTAAACTGGTGCTGTCAGAGTGTCACTTGGAAGATGGAATGGCACACTGTAATCTTCAGCGATTTATGCAAATTCTGACAGCAAGCAATGATGGTCGTTTGCGCGTACGATGTACAGGTGGTGAGTGCTGTCTCATACACTGCGTTTGTCCAGGACACACTGGCTGGCCTGGGGTGCGATAAGCTACAACTCTCGTTCACCTTTGGTCTTTATGGAGGGGATGCTAACCAGCGCTCGGTATGTGCAGAATGTTGTTAGACCCATTCTCTTGCCGTTCTTGCAACTGGAAGGTGGTGTCTTGTTCCAATGGACTATTGCTCTTCCACACACTGCCTATGAATCTCAACGTGATCTGCAATATATGCAGCAACTTCCCTGGCCAGAACAATCTCCAGAATTGTATCCAATCAAGCACATATCGTATATGACAGGACGAGAAGTGACTTGTGTGACCCATCAACCAACAATTCTTACAGAGCTGTGTGAACAGGTCGAGCAGTCGTGGTATAACATGCCCCAGGACAACATTCGCCATCTGTACCATCGATTCCAAAGTCAGTGCCTGCATTGCCACCCATGGAGTCTACACCACGTACTAATATGAGTGTTTCAGCATGGGTCGATATCCAGTACATTAGAACAGCTTGTGCTATCGTTTCGTGTATCCATACACCGTAAGGAGTGTGTCAGAACTCTCCATTACATTGAAAACAATATAGTCAACGCTGTTCCTTATATTGTTTAAGCACTCAGATATCGACAATAACAATATGAGGGCGAAATATGGGAGCACGATTCTAAGCATTGTTGCGAGATGAGGTCTGTCAGAGTGGAAGTAGTAGTGTCGGTCGAGAGCTCGGAGACAGACGACTTGTCATACTGCCCTCACGTTGGTCATGGCACAGCTTACCATATGCAAGGCCTGATTTCATTTATATAGCCAGGACAGATTTAGGTGGCTCAATTACGCTTGAAGATGAAGAATTCAAGGTAAAATTCGCAAGCATAGCGCAAAATCGATTGTAGGATCAGGTTCGTGAGTTTGTAATAATCCCATGTTTTGCTTGTCAGTTAAAGAAGCGTCCTTATCCTCCAAACAATAATTATTATTCTCCACATCTAAATAAGATGCTGTGGTTGTTAAATGTTAATGTAACTTTGAAACTGAAATAATTTGTTAATTTGGCACTCAGCGATTATTGATACCTATGTCATTACTATTGTCTTTGTCTATTATTGGTTTCTGAAGTTTTGAATAGACTTAATTTATGAAATCACCTGTCACAACTTTTTTAGTAGTTAACAGGACCCAAGCAAACTCCTTTTTATCAAATTCATTCATAGTAACAACAAGCTTTAGCCGCTGAGGCTGCATGCTGCTGTGAATTGCTGATTACCACATGGAAAAAGGCAATCATCTGAAGAGGTGAGTGCAAAACTTAGAACCAAACCAGAGACACTGACAGACCACAACATGTCATGTTCTCTGGTCCAGTAAATTCCGTTGCACAAGTCAGATTCTGTGACACTTCTAAATTCATATTCAAATACGCAGTCAGACTGCTTATTCAAATGATAGTTTTAAGTTTTTCATGTAATGATCTGTTGAGGGTTTAAATGACAGTGAAACTGACACTCAAACAACACACACACAGTGTTATGCAGGTTAGATTCCGTTTACTGATAGCTCAGGTTGCTTATCGAGTCCATTTCACAGACAGACATCGGCAATATTGGTTGTAGCTACTTTACATATTAGTAGCACACGCGTTACAACGCACCATTGCAACAATAAATCTCAAGTGAATCTAAAACCTCTAAAAGGCTGCATTAATTTTTTCTGGCTGTGTATTATAATGAAGTTATTAAATTTTGTATTTTTAAGCACAACAATTTTAATATATTTAATTTTCAGAAAGATTAATTCTGGGGTATCGTTCGTTATTCTCAAGTGGAATGAACGACTGCTACAACCCCAATTGAAGTTTGTCCACAGCACCTCATAAACTGATCATTTTAAGTGTGCTGTACTGGTGGAAGATCGCAAGAAGATTCACTCCAGGACATTGTGCAGCCGCTGCTCTTTGTTTCTTGCAAATAATGTTTTTCTTTTTTTTTTTTTCATCGAAAAATGTTTGAAGGAAAGAATGTTCATATGTTAATTAGTGCCATGACCAAAATGTAATATTGATGAATGAAAATATATTTATATATTTGTAAAAACTTATGTGTACAGCGGTTTGGGGCACAGCAAGGAAAAAATTATAAATAAAATTTTTCTCCATGTTAGCTGTCTTTTTATAAAAACGGTCTGTACAGAACATACTGACAAGCATCTCAATAGATTTGGGTTTCTGAACATGACGATAAATATTGACAGACATAAATTCTCATAAAAAGTGGAGGATTAACTCCTTTGTTACAGCTAGGAAAACATCTCAAACAGATGGTGTTACATTTTAAGACCATGGACAACCCAGTTTAGAAAACCTGATTCACAGTGGGAAATGTCTTCTGTAGAACAAGGAGCAGGAAATGCTCAGCACACTTCAACCAAGGCCAAGAAGCCTAGGATTGTACAAAGTCTTAGGAAGAAGAAAGTGCTGCTGGTAGGTAGTAGCCATGGGCGAGATGTAGGCCCTCAGTTACAGGAAAGTTTAGGGGCAGTGTACCAGGCCACCAGTATCTACAAGCCAAATGCAGGGCTAAGTCATATGATAGAGGACCTAGGGTCTTTATGTAAGGACTTTACAAAAGAGGATCATGTAGTGATAGTGGGTGTAGTGGGTGGGGTGGAAAACAGTTTGGACAGGAATGGGGCATATGACATAGGTGATGACCTGGACAAGATAGCTTTCCTGACTCATGGCACCAACATACACTTTGTTGAGCTGTTCCAGCATCATGATCGACCACACCTTGATGGAGCTGTATGGTGAATCAATGTGGGGTTAGGGATGGCTCTGAGGACAGCCAACTTTGGTCATGCTTCTCTGGTGCCCGTCAGGACTATCAACAGATGGGGTTTCACTAGGCATGGCCTACACCTAAACAGAACTGGGAAGGAAAAATAGGTATAGCTGATACATGAAAGTATAGGGGGTGGATCTCGGGCCACACATGGTCAAATACCTGTTGTTATAGGTAGGAAAAATAGGTCTTTTTAGGATAAATCCAGACAACAGGTTCCCCTGCCTAAAGAGTATCTCCGCATTTCACAGACTTAACAATCCTCCGTCAAAACATGCAATCAGTAAAAAATAAAATAGAACTATTAGAAGTAGATCTCCAATCTTTGAACTGCACAGTAGTTTGTGTTACTGAGCACTGGTGTAGAGACACAGAAATCCAACATGTAGTATTATCATTGTATGAAAAGGCAAACTCTTACTGCAGAACTACTTCAAGGGGTGGAGGATCATGCATTTATATCAGTAAAGTAACATAATTCAAATCAAGAGATGACCTCAGTACAGTAAGTGAAGACAAACACTTTGAAATATCAGCTATTGAATCAACAGAGCTTGATATCACCAAGAAATTAATCATTTTGTGTGTGTATAGATTTCCCAGTGGTAGTGTGGACACTTTTTTCAATAAGTTAACAGAAGTTCTAGATGAAGTCTAAAGAACAAAGGTCAACATAATTCTGTGTAGGGACATTAACATCAACACTAATATCATAAATGAATCCAGCAGCACCTTCATAAACATCCTTCAAAGTTTTGGCATGTCGGTATTGGTCAATAGTGCAACAAGGGTTACTGCAATGACTTCGTCAGTATATGACCATGTGGCCACAAATATGGACAGAGAAAAATGTGATGTAGTTGTAAAAGATCTCGGACTGTCAGACCATCTCTGTGGAATAACAACAGTAAAATCAGGCATCAAATCATTCGCTAAACCAAAAGCCTACAACGACATCTATCAGAAATCAAAATAAAAGATTTTTCAAAAGAACTAGAAAAACAAATCTGGGATGAAGCGTATAAGGTTCAAATGGCTCTGAGCACTATGGGACTTAATATCTGAGGTCATCAGTCCCCTAGACTTAGAACTACTTAAACCTAACTAATCTAAGGACATCACAAACTTCCATGCCCAAGGCAGGATTCGAACCAGCGACCATAGCAGCTGCGTGATTCCGGACTGAGGCGCCTAGAAACGCTTGGCCACAACAGTCGGCTGAAGTGTATGAGGAAACCAATGTGAATACGAAAGTCTTTAAATTTTTCACATGGCTTAAATTGAACTTTGAAAACTCGTTACAAAAGTATGCATGTCTGTATCAACATCTCACAAAAACAGATGGATAACAGCAGGTACTAAGAAGTCCTGCCAAACACTTAAACACCTCAGTTCTATGAAAAAGATTTGAAATGATCCAGAATTCTTAAATTTCTATCATAGATACAAAAAGATCTATAGGAAGGCGCTGATTGCTGCAAAAAAGTCATTTAATGACAAAAAATATATAATGCAGAGAATAAAAGCAAAGCAGTCTGACATGTTGTAAAAAAGGAAATGGGGAGAGGCAAACAAACACAGAATAACATACTGGTAAGGGAAGGGGATAAAGTAATAAATGATCCACAGCACTTAGCAAACTATGTAAATGAGCATTTTTCAAGAACTGCAGAGAAGTTACAGCAAAAGTTCCCTCAAACAAATATAACACCTGTAAATAATGTTGCAATACAATATAATGACGTTACTTCCAACCAAAGAGAATGAAGTCAATAAAACTGTTCAAAAACTAAAAAATCATAAGCCAGTAGGCTTAGATGAAGTACCAATGTGTGTACTGAAACAATGCATAGGGGCTATACAAGGCCCCTTAACAAATATAATAAATGAATCCTTCACATCAGGGAGATTTCCAGAGCAGTTAAAACCGTCAAGAGTTGTTTCTTTGCTTAAGAAAGGTAATGCAGAAGACATAGAAAATCGCTGGCCCATTACTCTGCTGTCAGCATTCTCAAAAATAATAGAAGCAATTAGGAAAGACAGATTAATGAAGTACCTGAATAAATACCATCTTTTAAGTGAATCACAGTTTGGTTTCCGAAGTGGCAAAAATACGGAGTCACCATAATAGAATTCACGAAAGTTGTTCTTGATGCTCTTGATAAAGATGAGTGTGTCACAGGCACATTTTTGGATCTTTCTAAGGTGTCTGACACAGTCGACCAAAAGATTCTATTAAATAAATTAGAAGTATTAGGAATAAGAGGGGTAGCTAATGACTGATTTCGATAGTACCTAACAGATAGGGTACAAAGAGTAGAGATAACATGTATTTCAAATAGATCTAAACATTTAGTAAAACACGTATCAGAACCAAAATACATTAATATAGGGGTTCCGCAAGGTAGCATATTAGGACCAATACTGTCCCTGATATACGTCAATGACTTTTCCATTAGTGTTACTCATGGTGAAAAAATTCTCTTCGCTGATGACAGCAATATTATATTCACTGAGAAAGCAAGAGAACTCCTTGCCAAGAAAGCAAATGAAACTCTCAAGGAAGTTGATGATTGGTCAATAAGCAATAAAGTGACATTGAACATAAAGAAGTAAAAATGACAGTGTTAAATTAAAGGTAGATGGCACCTCTATAGAGTGTGTAACAAATGCAAAATTTCTCGGAATGAATGTTGCTTCTGAGTTGGAGTGGTGCGTACACACAAAGGTACTTGCAAACAGAATGTCATCAGCATGTTATGCCCTTAGAATCCTATCATCAGTGTGTAACATGCAGTGTCTTTTAGTCACATTCTATTCATATGTACATGCCATTCTTAGCTATCGCATTCTGTTTTGTGGAACAAATGCACAAAATACGAACACAATTTTCAAACTCCAGAAAAGAGCCATAAGAATAATAACCAAAACTACTAATCGATCTCATTATAAGATCAAATCATTGGGGATTTTAACTGCTCCATGTGATACATTTACCAGTCAGCTGTACACATCAAAAATAACATTGGTAATTACAGTACAAACAGCTCTGTCCATGACCATGCAACAAGAGATAGACTCAACTTACATTTACCAAGAAAAAGTAAACATAAAACTCAGAACTGCATTTTCTATAAAAAAAAACTGTATAATAAATTACCAAAAGAGATAAAAGAAATTGCAAAAATACACTTATTTAAAAAGGCAGCTAAAAGTATCTGTTATGCAATACATTTTATACATTTAAAAATTACCTAACTAAATCAGAGTAGGGGTTTGATCAAAAAACAAATAAATAATAATAATGATTATAAAATATCCAACATTCCACATAACACCTTCACTTTACGTTTTTTACCTTCTTTTTTACTTTCTAGAGATACTTACCTTGAAGCTATGCATAGCACAATACTAACACCTCTTCCTCTTTCTGACCTCCACATGTCACTCATTACGGAGGGATGCTGACTCAGTTTTTCAGGATAGCAAATGGGAAGCTGTGCCTCAGAAAATGGCCAGAGATAACCAGTGTGTGTGTGTGTGTGTGTGTGTGTGTGTGTGTGTGTGTGTGTGTGTGTGTGTGTGTGTGTATGGTGAGTGAAGTGTTATGAAACAATGTGTGTATCGTGTGTGCAGTGACTGATAGTGAGATCTAAGAGAACAGTGTGGCATTACATTATTTAATAAGTTATTTGTAAAAAAAAGTAATGTATACCAGCAGAAAATCTAATGAGTGTCTCTGACTACAAGTCTATAAATATATGTGTACATGAATGAGCTTATTTTAAATTGATCTAGGTTTTTAAATACTTTGACATGTCTTATATCCTTGTAAAAAGAGAGCTACAGATGAATAAAGTTACCACTACTACTACTACTGCTACTACTACTACCACTACTACGTGGCCCCGTGCCTGATTCAAGTACATGGTTTGTGGCAGTTAATACTATAGTTCACATTAGGTCACACTAATCCATCTTCAAGTACATTATCATTATTTCTTTGTTTCATAAGCCCAGCATAGAATATAATGAAAAAAGTTATAAAAGAATACTAATTTACTTGTGGAATTACAACATTACACTGGCAGAAGGACTAACATATTTATTTCATCTTCCTATTTCTTTAATTTTTTGTATTAGCTGCATTCAAATTTGTGTTAATGGTGCTTAGTTTCAACTGCAGGTACTTATTTTCAAACGATTAGCTGAGTCATTCTCATGTGATTTCAATGAAATAATTCCATAGTATATTTTTTGTACATTTCGAACTGTTCTCAACACTTCACATGTGAACATTCTGCGTCCTTGATGCTATTAACTGCTATAGAAGGGATCATTTGTTGGTGATACGTGGTTAGGACATGTGTCAGGTGACTAACACATGACCCAGTGTATAGTGACTTTCAGCGTCAGCAACACAGCAAGTACCAATCAAAATAGAGGCATTTGCATCTCTTTTTGTATATCACTTTCCAAATTTCACAGCTAGCTTTCAGAGGATAAAAATGCGTGAAATGGCAAGGATTTCAAAAATTACTAGCTGCATTTAACAGAGGATACTTTTCAATTGGTTGTGTGAGGGCCTGCCCACTTAGACGGAAAAAGGTGTACAAGACAGGTGAAAATAAATAGCTCCCACTGTCAACGTAATCCTGTACCCATTGTCATTTTAATAATAAGCCGTTGACTTGTCGAATTATTACTCATACTGGCATATCTTGTTAATGCGATTGTTTGCTGAGTCACTAGATGTGTATTATAAGTTCTGCGAGATAGGCATTTTTGTGAAGACTTAAGCTGTATAGTGACACCTCCCCTGCCACGCTGTCCTGTCTGCATGGGAACCCCCGCCACTACTGTCGTCCCTCCTCTAGCACTCCACCTGTACAACAAGAAATTCGACATGATTCGTAAGTCCACAGATAGTACCAACAAACCACATGAAGCCGTGTAAAGCAAGGCAGAAATTTAAAAACCGTCAACTAAGAAAAAAGAGTAAAATGAAAACTAATTTTGTGACTCAAGGCAAAACCAATGAAAGAAATAGCATCTGTCTCGTTTATCACCTCGTATATCCATAGGCTTCAGGCCTATGTTTACAGCTGTACTGCTGTATAAGTGAAACACTCGTAATGGTGAGTGTGCACTTCGATTTTATGTTATGTAAATGATGACTTTGTTAAAGTTATGAGAGTTTGTTACTACTGTAGAGCTTAAATTATATGTATATATTTCTGGAAATTGTGATTTCTTGGACGTTGCTCTAAAGTGATGTCCTCAGCATTGTTTCAAAAAATTATTATTATTATTATTACTGGTACTGTAAGCTGGAGTAACATCAGCTCAGAGAATAAAAAGTTTCTGTGCCATGCAGCTCATACATATCTCAGCAAATATCCATGTTTCTTGTTGTAGCACTAGCAATGTTTCTTTCACACTATTTATGAAGTTTCTGAACTGGCCACTGCAGCGTGACAGGTCTGTTAGTTGAGACAGACTAGTAGTATTCCAACTTTCACATATTCGTCTGTTACAGAAGTTACTTTTAGGTTTGTAAGGAGTTTTTGTTAATGGTTCATTTGTTTAAATTCAAGTGTAAAACAACAAATTCCTAATTCTTCATTTTAGTTCGGAATGCAGGCTATATTTCACAGTGGGGAATATTGTCCCATGTTTTGGGGTAACTTTGACCCATACAATTTTAGGCTGAAGTTTTGTATATTTTATCACCTATCAGAATTTATTTTACAAATTTCTTACTCCTTTAAACTAAATTCTTCCCCATCATGCTGTCTGGCGTTTACTGCGTCTCACTAAAAATGCAAAAGCTTCTTGAATGCTTGCCAATGAGCAAAAATGAAGTTGACATGATAGGGAAGTCGGTATTAGAACAGCTATAGAAGAAATGAGGTGACTATTTAACTTGTTCAACTGATGCTTAGAAGATGTATTACACGGAGGATTTTGTCCAAAATAAACCAGCCCAAAAAGTCTCCAAAAGAAACATATTTTCTGTTCTTGAACTGGATGGGCATGTGTAATCATTTTCTTTAACATTTAAATTGTGTCATGCTTTTGAAATGAGTGGCCTAATGAAAATAAAGTAATTAGTATTTTCCTTGTTCATTTACTCTCTTAAATATTAGTTATTTACCTCAATTTTTGAAAATAAATGATTCATTGAACTGTAGCAACGATCTATTAAATGTATGACTATTTTTGATCGGTTTGAGATGAGCACAGAGCATTTTGTAACTTAACGTGAACAGATATGATCATGTGCGACAGTCACCCCAAGTAAAGATAACATCTCTATTTTTCAAAAAATTACTGTGGCCATACTCAGTTTCCAAAAAATGGTAACAGCACGTTGATTTAATCACAGTAAGAGGTGTAGATAATAAAAAAAATATTACAATTTACCAGATACCTGTCAACCAATCAGAAATTATCATGTCAAAGATAATGAAAAAGGGCCAGTGTAACCCCAGCTGACAGTACTATGATTACTGTTTTTTTCGCATTTAAGCCCTAATGGACAGCTTGATGTACAGAAAAGTGCGTTTTCAGAGTTTTGTATTAGCGTTTCTTTGTTTCTGTATCATTTTCAGTCTATCAGAATGAGCACCTTTCCATTTGTCAGACCAAGTTGTTGTGGTCTTCTTGGGTTTTTATGTCAGATCACCTGTCCAGCCATGAATTATCTGCCTAAATTTAGCTCTATCTGCTGTAACAAGCTAAGCTATTCATGTTTCCTTCAGCTTTTCCTTGCTGTACCAATTCATTTTATTATTTCAATTTTAGCTTACAGAGACTTTTGTACAGATCAGACACCTGTCTAGTTAATATGGTTGCTTCCATGTTTTTATCGTATCAATAGAATTTTAGCCTGCTTTTCTTCCTATTTGAACAAATGTTGGTATACTTTTCCGTTTTTTTATTTGCTTTCAGACAACGTGTTCCTTCTTCAGCTTAATTTGGACCTAAAATGTTCCTGATTTCTTTTCATTCGATCTCTCTCTCTCTCTGTTTAAAATGAATGTTTCATCTCCATAAAGATATTGGTTTGAAGACTGTGCTGTAGTGTCCCATTTTGAGAAGCGTTTTTTATGGTAGATATCATCTGTAAGCTTATTTCCATTTTGTGAAACTGAATATTGTAACCAGTTTCTCCCAAGCCAGTCTCCTAAACGTTTTCGCCAAAATAATTCAACGAAGAAACCCCTCTCGACTTTTTTGCATTTAAGTTTTAGAATTTTGGGTGAGACACATTTTTTTCAGAAGGTATCTGGAGATCTGTTCCTCCAAAGCATAATAACAAAAGGAAATATTTTATGGCGAAATTCTAGTTGTGTGCATAGTATCTTAATACTGGGCTAGTTACTGATTCTTCATACAAGACACACTGTAAACCATTGTTTTGGGAACGGAGTATCATGACTGTAGTAAACATGCGTATCATATTGAAAAGAAAACACAGGGAAAATGTACATTGTTACAACACAGGAAGGAATAGATGCACTCATACTCCGTACTACGAACTGTCAAAATCAGTTAATGTTAAAGTAAATAGATCAGAACTGCGTTTCCTCTCCTCTCCTACGGTGGTGCTTGGTTCTGTGTTGTGACTTTCTTTGCTCCTAAGAGTTTCTTTTATTTTCCATGCTTAACTCTATGAAGTTTTTGTTGTTGTTATGAGCCATCTTTTAGATATTAAAGGAAGAAGCTCACTGTTCCCAAAAGTGTTGTGTTCTTGCTATAAAATTATATCCTATTTTCACCCACAACACTTATGAACTCATAGGACACAAATTATTTCATTAGCTTCGATAACCTGTACAAGAATTACCCAAATAAGCATTCAAACAAATGCTGCATGACTGTTTAGTTGCCCAACCATTCCACTATACAGGGTGTCTCAGGAGGAATGGTGAATATTTGTGGTTATGACAGGCACGAACATATGAAGCGAAACACTTGATATGGACATATGCCCTATTTTGAATGGTTTGAGTGGTTCCTGTGCAGTCCTAAAGCATCGACTGCACACCAACCAGCGCAACGTCGCGAAACGGTATCTAGACGGCACTGACCAGTAGGCCAATGGAAAGAGCAGACAGCACCACACCTCCAGGAAGACGGAGTTCAGCGCCTCCTGTCAACGCTGACTTAACCAGCCGCCCATTGCGGGCCGGGTCCAGTTCGGTAGTAGACTCTGAGAGCCTCAGCACTGAGTAACAGGAAGACGATACTCAGCCTGCGTTCTGTGAGTAGTAATAGTGTGAAAAAATACTTGCCTATAAGAGGCACAGGAAGCAAGTTAAGTTATGTTTCTTTTTGATTTTCTCTGCCTCGTGATGACTGGGTGTTGTGTGATGTCCTTAGGTTAGTTAGGTTTAAGTAGTTCTAAGTTCTAGGGGACTGATGACCATAGATGTTAAGTCCCATAGTGCTCAGAGCCATTTTGTTTCTTTTCTTTTTTAGAAATAAAGTGTCCTATTAATGAGAAAGTTCAATGTACACATCATTTTGGATTCCTACCTCCGGTCATCACAACTTCTCTCTTTCTTTGTTTGTACCAGGGCTGACACCCACAGTAGCCGACACTACATCTGGCGCCATGGATTACAGAACCAACGCTGCCTTTGCTCTTAGCTGCTTTATCACAGTGCGTCACTAACATTTCTCTCTTTTCTTTCAGAGGAGCGTTGCTACTAATTGTGTTCTTTCTTGGAGACTAGCTGCAACGCTTCCGCTCTTTGTGTATTTGAATTCATTTGTTGCTGTGCTCCTGTCATTAAAATGGAATCTAACCCATTGCCTACATCACCTGTGCCTTCGCCTCCAGTTGCTGCTGGCTTTGATATAATGAAGTTTATTCAGTTTCAGAACCACCAAATGTCACAATTGATGACGACGGTCCAGGAGCTCGTTGCTGCACAAGCGACTGCGTCTCTGTGCATTCCACCGTTCCAACCTTTCAATGAACAGCAAGAGGAGTAGAACGAGTACTACAGTCAGTTTGATGCTCATTGTGCAACACATCAAGTGCAAGTTACCGTGAAAGTTTCTTATTTCTTGTCAACGGCCGGCGCAGGAGTTTACCGCCTCGCCCAGAAGCTGTTCCCGACTAATCGCTGAGTTACTAGTTTTTGAAGATTTAGTTTCCGCCCTCACTAATTACTGTGAGGACCAGCTAGAGGTTGTTGCAGCTCGTTATAAGTTCTTTTAACCGTGGAAAAAGCCAGAACAGACATAGGCGACATAAAAATGAAAAAGTTTGCATACTTTGCCTACTTTAATTCCATAATGTCATATGGTATAATATTTTGGGGTAACTCTTCAAGTCAAACAAAAGTTTTCAGAGTCCAAAAGCGTGTAATACGTATTATTTGTGGAGTAAATTCACGGACGTTCTGTAGAAACCTCTTCAAAGAACTGGGTATACTAGTTACTGCCTCTCGGTATATTTACTCCTTAATGAAATTTGTCTTAAATAATATATCTCTTTTTCCAACAAACAGCTCAGTTCAGACATACAATACCAGGAACAAAAATGATCTGCACAAGGACTTAAAAGCACTTACTTTAGTTGAAAAAGGGGTCCACTACTCAGGAACACTCATCTTGAATAATTTGCCAGCAAACATAAAGAATTTACTTACAAATAAAGATCAGTTTAAAAGAAGCCTGAAAGACTTACTAGTGGCCAACTTCTACTCCATTGACGAACTTTTTAATAGAAACAAAAGATGTATTGTATGTATTCATACTATTGGTATTGTTATTTCAGCTTGAAAAAGAAAAAAGAAAAAGAAAAAAAGAAAAATATTGACATGTTCCACATCCACGAGGATCTCCTCAGCACGGATCTATGGAACGAAAAACTAATCTAATCTAATCTAAACAACCGTCAGTGGGTCACTGAACTTCTAGGTTTGACACGACAGTGTCGTTTTCAATGTAGCCGTGGACAGTACTATAGTGATGCAAGGATTTGCGATGCAGTTATGTACAATGTACCAGACAGTCATGTTGGTGTTGTTGTGATCTTCAGTCCTGAGGCTGGTTTGATGCAGCTCTCCATGCTACCCTATCCTGTGCAAGTTTCTTCATCTCCCAGTACTTACTGCAACCTACCTCCTTCTGAATCTGCTTAGTGCATTCATCTCTTGGTCTCCCTCTACTATTTTTACCCTCCACGCTGCCCTCCAATGCTAAATTTGTGATCCCTTGATGCCTCAGAACATGTCCTACCAACCGGTCCCTCCTTCTTGCCAAGTTGTGCCACAAACTACTCTTCTCCCCAATTCTGTTCAATACCTCCTCATTAGTTATCTGCCATTCTCATGAACAAATTCTCAAACATTCTGATCCTACTTTGAAACAAGTGTTACAAATTATTGAATGTCAGGGCTCGTGTGATAGTGCCTTGGAAACTTTGAGGTAGCTACCATTTGCAGTGTAACACAAAGTGGGAAACAGGAACAGCCTTGCGACCAACGACCACGCGCAAACAGGCTACCGCACCATGGACAGAGTAAACTACTGTCAGCGCATGTGTCTACTGTGAAATCATGTCCCCACTGCTTTTCTAAGCACAAAAGCCAGGTCATGTACAGTCTGTGTGCTTGCAACAAAAAAGAACTCTACCCACGTTCTCTCTGGTAAGCGTGGAGCAACTTCTCACTCAGTGGATGCGGTTTCTTTCTAAACCGGCTACCGGTAGCAGTAATGACCAAATTCAAGATGTGCCCGCACGCCGCCCGGGTACTGTGCAACGACAGTCAAACAAACTGCTTGTGAACTTACTCTCTACCGCACGCTGCGTGCGACTTCGGACACTGGCGCTTCCGTGACACTGCTTAATCGTGGTGCTTATGAACTGTTGGGCTTGCCGCAGTTGACAAAATCTTGCACGCAACTTATTGCGTAAACGGTCAGGGCATTCCAGTACTTGGTACATGTAGTTTGCCTGCCACATTCCAGTTTCACACCAGAACAGTGACATTTACAATTTTGCATCGCGAGACTGTGAAAATATTTTTGGGTTAGATTTATTTAATTTGTTTGGTCTTCGTATTCAGGACAACGTATTTCCTGTTCCTGCTTTCAACCCAAAAGGCAGTGTTACTCAATAGGTTGCAGAATTTCCTGATTTATTTTCTGAAGGACTTAGCAGAGCAAATAATTTTGCGGCACATATTACAACGAGCCACGAGGAGTAGCCGCGCGGCTTGAGACGCCATGTCACGAATTGTGCGGCGCCTCCCGCCGGAGGTTCGAATCCTCCCTTGGGCATGAGTGTGTGTGTGTTGTTCTTAGCATAAGTTAGTTTAAGTAGTGTGTAAGTCAAGGGATCGATGACCTCAGCAGTTTGGTCCCTTAGGAATTTCACAAACATTTTGAACATTACTATGAAGGACAATGGGCAACCTAAGTCTTTTCGGGTGCGTCTCATCCCTCATGTATTTAGAGACAAAGTTGCAAATGAACTTAAACAAAGGAAAGACAATAGCGTTATTGCTCCTCTCCAGGCTAGTCAATGGGCTTCTCCCTTAGCAATCACACCAAAGCCTTCTGAAAGACTTCGTCTTTGCGTTGATTTTAAATCCACTGTGAATCCTCAAACAATAATTGATACTTATACACTCCTGGAAATTGAAATAAGAACACCGTGAATTCATTGTCCCAGGAAGGGGAAACTTTATTGACACATTCCTGGGGTCAGATACATCACATGATCACACTGACAGAACCACAGGCACATAGACACAGGCAACAGAGCATGCACAATGTCGGCACTAGTACAGTGTATATCCACCTTTCGCAGCAATGCAGGCTACTATTCTCCCATGGAGACAATCGTAGAGATGCTGGATGTAGTCCTGTGGAACGGCTTGCCATGCCATTTCCACCTGGCGCCTCAGTTGGACCAGCGTTCGTGCTGGACGTGCAGACCGCGTGAGACGACGCTTCATCCAGTCCCAAACATGCTCAATGGGGGACAGATCCGGAGATCTTGCTGGCCAGGGTAGTTGACTTACACCTTCTAGAGCACGTTGGGTGGCACGGGATACATGCGGACGTGCATTGTCCTGTTGGAACAGCAAGTTCCCTTGCCGGTCTAGGAATGGTAGAACGATGGGTTCGATGACGGTTTGGATGTACCGTGCACTATTCAGTGTCCCCTCGACGATCACCAGTGGTGTACGGCCAGTGTAGGAGATCGCTCCCCACACCATGATGCCGGGTGTTGGCCCTGTGTGCCTCGGTCGTATGCAGTCCTGATTGTGGCGCTCACCTGCACGGCGCCAAACACGCATACGACCATCATTGGCACAAAGGCAGAAGCGACTCTCATCGCTGAAGACGACACGTCTCCATTCGTCCCTCCATTCACGCCTGTCGCGACACCACTGGAGGCGGGCTGCACGATGTTGGGGCGTGAGCGGAAGACGGCCTAACGGTGTGCGGGACCGTAGCCCAGCTTCATGGAGACGGTTGCGAATGGTCCTCGCCGATACCCCAGGAGCAACAGTGTCCCTAATTTGCTGGGAAGTGGCGGTGCGGTCCCCTACGGCACTGCGTAGGATCCTACGGTCTTGGCGTCCATCCGTGCGTCGCTGCGGTCCGGTCCCAGGTCGACGGGCACGTGCACCTTCCGCCGACCACTGGCGACAACATCGATGTACTGTGGAGACCTCACGCCCCACGTGTTGAGCAATTCGGCGGTACGTCCACCCGGCCTCCCGCATGCCCACTATACGCCCTCGCTCAAAGTCCGTCAACTGCACATACGGTTCACGTCCACGCTGTCGCGGCATGCTACCAGTGTTAAAGACTGCGATGGAGCTCTGTATTCCACGGCAAACTGGCTGACACTGACGGCGGCGGTGCACAAATGCTGCGCAGCTAGCGCCATTCGACGGCCAACACCGCGGTTCCTGGTGTGTTCGCTGTGCCGTGCGTGTGATCATTGCTTGTACAGCCCTCTCGCAGTGTCCAGAGCAAGTATGGTGGGTCTGACACACCGGTGTCAATGTGTTCTTTTTTCCATTTCCAGGAGTGTATATAGCCTCACTCTGAGGAATTAATGACGGGCTTGTTGCAGGCCGCTGTTTTTCAAAAACTGACTTATGCGATGCGTATTTGCAAATGTCACTAGATGAAGAGTCCCAGAAAGTGTTTGTGGTCAACAAACATTTGGGTTTGTTGAAATTTTTGCACTTACGCTTTGGCAGCACTTCCGAGCCTGCCATGTTCCAACACTACTTACAACATCTTACTACAGAAGTACCGTCCGCAGCTCATTTACAGCGTCGTAGCGCAGCGGTAAGCGCTCCGGTTCGTAATCCGAAGGTCGCCGGATCGAGTCTCGCGCCATGCAATTTTTTATGACAGTTCCGTTTCAGCCGCGCTCGCGAGTGGCCGCTGTTAACTGTTGCGCTGCACTTCAGTGTTTACATCGCTGTACTTGTGCTTCACCGAGTGCCGTCCGTCCGTTAATCTCCGTGTTCGTTCCTGTTCCTTGTGATCTGATCACTCTTTCTGGTCTTGCTGCTGCTACTTGGAATTTCGGTTGTTTAACCGAAATTGCTTCGCTGGATTAACCATGGCTACAAACCTCAGGAAGAATACTCTGGTATTTGCTTTTGACAAAGAATCCCGTCCTGTTCAGCCGACATCCCTGGAAATAGATGACTGGATTACACAGGTAATTGGTCTAAATTCTGAAACCGTTCATACCTGGCTACTGGATCAGGAAAAATACTGTGTTTTTGTCAAGTTAATCAGTGCTTCGAGTGTTGATAAAGTGTTACGAAAGTGGGGCTATGAAGTAGATTTTGTGCATAGAAATGGTTATAAAAGTAAGGTTTCCATCTATAGAGCGGACATTCATTACAAAACCGTTCGTGTCTTGAATCTCCCCATTGAAATTGAAAATGATAAGATTCAGGAAGCTCTTTTAAACTATGGAGACGTTACATCAATTGCAAATGAAAGATGGTCGCCTCGCTTTAAACTGCAGTGTTTTAACGGGGTCCGCTGTGTAGAGATGGACGTTAAGACGAATATTCCGTCTCACATAACTGTTTGTGGGTATAAGGCACAAATTGTTTATACAGGTCAGGAAGCTACATGTCATATATGTAACGAAACCGGCCACTTCAGACAGGAATGTCCGCGGCGAACTGTTGTGCTTAAAAGTAATTTGATACAGCGTCAGAAGCTTACCTTAAATGATCTGTTACCAAAGAATAGCCCGGAACAACTGGTTGAGGATGTTAACGCAGCGGGACAAGCTGATGTCTCCCTTCACGATAACAGTCAATTTCCCCCGTTAACAACAAAAGGAAACCCCGTTGCCACTACTCGTGAAACTGAAATGCAACCGAAAAAACGACCTCTGGGGATAACTGATAGTTGTTCAGAGGACGAGCTGTCTTGTCCCACTCCCTCACTTCGCAAGCAAAAACAGTGCGATGAGAAGGCTGAGGAACCTGAAGGCAAAATGCGAATGGAAACTAATGAACAGATAGATAATACACATACGGTACCAGAAAATGGAAGGGGTGTAAGCAGCATTAATTTGCAAGAAACAACAGGTGCAGTAGCCGCTTGCAAAGATCAGAATCTATCTGTTAATAAACAAATTCAGGGAGAGGATGCAAAACTGCAGTCTCCATTTGTTTCCCTAGATCAGAAAGTGAGTGAAATTAATAAAGAACGAGGAAGTGGTGGCCAAACTGAAATCACGGTCAACACCTCAGGGCAGGCGCCGGCAACCGAAATTGCTAAAGCGTCTGCTGCTGCTCCAGATAAGCCGCGAAGTAAAATACCGACGCAACCAAATGAGAATGTAGCTCGTAACCAAGGGAAGGGAAAATCCAGTAGGGGCGACCCAAGCCCAAAGAATGTTCAGTCCGAAACGTTCGTACACGAATCACTGGAGGAAAAATCAGAAAGTTTACCAGGAAATCAGTCTGCTTGCGGTACAAGAGAAAACATCAGAAGTAGAAAAAAACGGGACAGTAACTAATAAACTGATTGAAGTGTTATTCCATGTTCAGCCTTCCGAGAAAACTGTTACAGCTTAACTGAACCCTGAACCACAGTAAACTAAATTAGTTCAACAAAACAACTACATAGTGACAGCACAATGACGCAATCTTATTCTGTCACCACTACAAACATAAATAAAATCACGACTGGTTTGAAATTATCGGTCCTTAAGGAATTTTTGTACGAATCTGCGACTGATATTGCCCTGTTACAAGAAGTTCTAATTTCGGATTTGGTAATTCCCGGTTTTGTCAGTTACATAAATGTTTCTCCCGAAACAAGTGTTGGAACAGCTATTTTGGTAAGGGAAGGGATTACAGTAAGCGAGGTGGAACGACTGGAATCCGGAAGGGGAATATGACTAAATATCTATGATGTGACTATCATCAACTTGTACGCCCCTTCAGGAAGTTATCATCGAGCTGACAGGGCACGTTTCTTCAAAGATGACTTGATATACTTGTTAAGGAAATCTCCAAGATAGTTATTACTTGGAGGTGATTTTAATTGTGTTTTAAATCGAAAAGATCAGTTACCTAATTTTAATTTCTCAGGTGAACTAAAACAACTAGTTACTGGTTTAGAGTTAAAGGATATATGGGAAATCAAATACCCCTCCACTGTTGAGTTCACTTATGTCACGGCAACATCACGTAGCAGGATTGATAGACTATATATTTCTAAAAATCTTGTAACTTCCGTGACAAAAGTAGATACCATTCCTACGTACTTTTCAGACCATTCAAGTGTCTTAGCTTGCATAAATCTAACAAGACAGCCGGTTCGCCAATTCAAGAATCAGTGGAATTTGAACACTTCCTTGTTAGTTAATCATGATTTAGAAGATCTGATTAAAGAAACATGGGCAATATGCCTGCGAGCCCGTAGTAGATATGCCACTGCTATTGACTGGTGGGTTAAAATGGCAAAGCCAAAGTTGAGAAAAGTTCTTAATCAATACAGTGCCCAGAGCGCAAGGGAAATGAAATGCACTATAGAGTATTACTATTCCGTTTTGAGAGATCTATATGATCAAGTCTCAGCAGGTTCCTCACTTTGGATAGCAGACATAAAAAAAGTTAAAGCCAAGTTACTTAATATCAAGAGAAGTCAAATGGAAGGGTTGAAAATAAAATCGAAGGCAAATTCGGTGTTAGCAGATGAAACTGCTTCCCTATATAATTTAGTGAAGCATACGAAAAACGGGAGAAGGACTTTTCTTGAAGAAATTCGAACAAAAAACGGCACGATTCTCAGAACCCAGCAGGATATCATGGACGAGATTTATCGCTATTATTGCGAGCTATATTCTGTACATCAAAGTAGTGATGCTTCCTTGGAAGAATTCCTTGACATCCTAGCCCCACAGCTGACAGAAGATGACAACGAAAATTTTCTCGAGGTTGCCAGTGAAGAAGACGTGTATGAGACTGTGCGCCTCGCCACCAAAAAAATCCCCAGGACCGGATGGTCTGCCAGCAGAGTTTTACATCCGTTACTGGCCAATAGTACGTGCGAAAATCACGGACATTGTAAATGAGGTTATTCAGGGTAAAATGATTCCGGCTGAGTTTAAGGAGAGTAAAATTGTTCTGGTGCCAAAAAATAATAGAAACAAAGACTTAAATAATTTTCGTCCAATTTCACTGCTGAATTCTGATTATAAATTAATAGCTAGAATAATAAACAAGAGAATTTCATGCCTTACAGATAAAATTATTAGTCAACATCAGAATTGTGCGCAAGGCAGAACCATTTTTCAAAATCTAGCGGAATTCAGGGATATCATTGCAATAACTTCTGTAACAAACATAAAGTGTGTTTTATTGTTTTTAGATTTTTATAAGGCGTTCGATGTAGTAAACCATGAATATCTTCTACACACATTGAAGAAAATAGGTTCCAACGATAGGGTTATACAGTTGATTAAGAACATAGCAACTGGAATAAATGCTAAAATAGCGGTGAATTGTCAACAATCCAGGCCGATGCAAATACAACGAGGTGTTCCTCAAGGAAGTCCTCTGTCCATGTCGCTTTTCGCAATTTCGCTGGAACCTTTCCTCCGACATGTCCATGTTACATTAAAAGGCTTAACATTATCAGAAAACAAAACAGTTATAAGAGCCTATGCTGACGATATAGGGGTCATTATAAGGAATAATGACGAGGTAACCACGCTAGCAACAGTGATTGATTCGTACTGTAGAGCATCTGGAGCCAATGCAAACGGGAAAAAAAGTAAGATGTTAAATCTCAGAGGTTTTGATAATATCAACGTCGAGTGGGCAAAATTAGTCCGACAACATAAAACACTTGGGATCACCCTGACAGCATGCCCTATGAAAATGACTGCTTTAAATTGGAAAGTAGCAGCAGATAAAGTGCAAGGAGCCATTGTAGAGAATTTAACTCGATATATGAACCAAGTTCAAAGAACACAGTATATCAACTCATGCATCCTTGCTAAGGCTTATTATACTGCCCAGCTGTTTCCAATACCGAGAATGATAGCGAGGAGAATAATGTCCAAAATCACAAAATTTTTGTGGAGAGGTGAAGTGTTCAGAGTACCTGCTAAAGTAGCCACTTTAGATCCTAAAAATGGTGGACTAGGATTAACTGATATAACGGATAAAGCCTCTGCTCTTTTTATCAAAAGGCAAGTTAATTTAATAAGAGACTCGCGAGAAAGCATAACCAGCCAACTTTTCGAGATCATTAAACCTCCAAGCCTGCTTCCCCCGATTGACGTGCAGAATATCAACAGTCGCTTACAGCACGTGAGGATTTTCTATGTTGAGTTTAGTTATGTCAGTGTCGAACTCAGGCAGTCCCGACACTTAACATCGAGAGCCATAATGCGGGAACGAAAGAAAAGTGAAGGAAGAAACAAAATAGAACGACAGTTTCCAAACATTGAGTGGACTGAGATTTGGAAAAACATTAGTTCTAATGTGCTCATGTCTAATATAAAAACGTCGTGGTACAAGACAGTTAACAACATAGTTTGCACCAATGAAAGACTGCACGCAATCGGACTCTGTGAAACAAATTTATGTCAACAATGCCATCTAGTTGACACAGTAATTCATAGATATACTTGCAGTGGTCACATGAATAGTTGGAAGTGGATCCGGGAGCAAATAGCTCTGATTACAAGAACATCCCCTGAGTATATATCGCTGTCACTGATACACAGACCTGAAGCACGCTATTTCCCAGAAGCAAAAAATAACGCTGTGTACTGGTTGCTGGGAAATTTTGTTAACTACGTCCTTAACAAATTAGGATCCGATAGCATCATAGAGTTCAAGGTACACATGCTGTGTGAGTTCCACAAAATTAGAAGCTATTCGAATCACAAGAAAAAGTTCGGTAATATGCTAAAAATTGTATTTGAAAGAATGGGCATTGGTTAATATAAAAAAGAAGACTGTGTTGACAGTGATGTATTGTAGTTACCTTAAGGATACTATTTTTAAGATTTTACAGTATATTTATGATGTGTGCTTTCTATATTTCAGAGAGTAGTTTTTTGAAATTTATAAGCTAATGTACAGAACTTATGTGACATTGAGATTGTGTGTCTAATAGTGCCAAACACAAAACATGAAAGGTGCATTATTGGCTTATACTAGAAATTTGGAAATAGACAGTTTTTAAAGAAATCTCCTTATCGATTGGTTAAAACCATATTCAATGGCTGGCACATTGCGCTGTTCATTTTTGCAGTGAAAAGACTGATTATATAGATCTGATCACTTCAAATACTTAGATTCACTTAATGTCCAGAAAGTGTAGTTGGAAGGCTAGTCAACTTTATTATATATCTCCTTTCCGCCATTCTCAAGTATTTATGTTTAATTTAATTCTTCTGGTGATTTAGTCAGTAACACAATCTTCTGTTGTCTTTCCTTAATGTCAGCGCAATTGAAATGATCAAACCGCTTTGTTTAAATAACTACATGTATGTTTAACTTAGAATGTATTTGCAATGTGTAACATTGTTTTTTTTTTAATAAAGGTTTTATAAAAAAAAAAATGGTCGTGCGGTAGCGTTCTCGCTTCCCGCGCACGGGTTCCCGGGTTCGATTCCCGGCGGAGTCAGGGATTTTCTCTGCCTCGTGATGACGGGGTGTTGTGTGATGTCCTTAGGTTAGTTAGGTTTAAGTAGTTCTAAGTTCTAGGGGACTAATGACCATAGCTGTTAAGTCCCATAGTGCTCAGAGCCATTTGAACCATTTATTTATTTATTTATTTATTTTTTGCAGAAGTACCATTTGTTCAAATTACTTGGACGTATTGTGGTGTCAGAACGTATACCAGAGCAACAACCTTCGTACGCTTTTTCAAGTACTTTCATCCATAGGTTTGATGTGTCGTCTGGACAAATGTGTCTTTTTTTCAGACCGAAATTTAGTACTTGGGCAATGTTCTTAATAGCTAAGGCGTTCGTCCCCCACAGTCACACTTACAGACCATCTGGGACCTCCCTGCCCCGCGGATGGTGACGGAATTGCAGTCAGCTCTCAGGAAGATGACACGCTATATCCGGTTTATACCCAACGCAGCCCATATCGCGGCTGTTTTGCATCGTTCGTTTAGACCAGAGGATGCAAAGAATGCATTCCTGAGACTTGAATGTTCCTTGTTGAGTGACAGCCTGTGGTTTTGACATTGGACGCCTCTTCGTTCAGAATCGGAGCTGTGGTCTCACGCACATTTGGTTCACAGGACAGGCCGATTGCTTTCGCCTCCAAGTTCTTGACCGAAATTCAACGTAACCATTCCAAAATCGAGAAGGATGCGCTCACTATTATCTATGGCGTGACAAAGTTTCATTGCTCTCTGTTTGGTCGGAAGTTTTACATAGTGACGGACGGTAAGCCACTTCAGTCTTTGTTCCATCCATCAAAATCTATTTTCCGTCATGCACATCTCAGAAGCTGCAACGTTGGGCTTTGTTGTTCTCACAGTATCAGTACGAAATATTGTACCGGCCCACGTCGAAGTATGCAATTACTGAAGCCCTTTCTCGCCTTCCTGCTGGTCCTGATCCGGAATTCGATGCGAATACCGCATCTTATTGTCAGCTCGATTCGCAGGACACTAACATTTACAGACTTTTCCACTGCACTATAACGATATTACTCAGGCCACAAAAGGATACTCTGACTTGAACATTTTGTTGTACTACATCCTTACTGATTGACGTTATCCAGTGAAAAACATTCAGAATTATTTTGTGCGCCGATAATTTGCTTGTCGGCGTTGCCTCTCCATCCAGCATGGTATGATTTTATATTAAAACGGCTCTGGACAGTAGCGTGTGTGCCGCGCGGGATTAGCCGAGCGGTCCGGCGCTGCAGTCATGGACTGTGCGGCTGGTCCCGGCGGAGGTTGGAGTCCTCCGTCGGGCATGGGTGTGTGTATGTTTGTTCTTAGGATAATTGAGGTTAAGTAGTGTGTAAGCTTAGGGACTGATGACCTTAGCAGTTAAGTCCCATAAGATTTCACACACATTTGAACATTTTTGAGTAGCGTGTGCTTATTCCTAAAGTGTTGCAAAAAGATGTGTTGCGGTTGCCCCACCAAGGAAATTGGGGATTTGTACGTACAAAAAAGTTAGCGTGTCGGCACTGTACTTGGCCGAGCACGTTCGCCCACATTGAACAGATGATACCACTGTGCCGTGCTTGTGCTAAAACTCTATCGGCCCTATCGCAAAGGTTTTCAGCTTGACCAAGGTCTCAATTGCCATGGCAACGAGTGCATACTGATTTTGCCAGTTCCTTTTGGAACACTCGTTGGCTTGTTATTGTGGACTCTTTTAGGAAATATCGGTTTGCAGTGCCCGTGAATGTTTGCCTGAAGTGTTGGTTACAGAGAACGCACCACAGTTTCTGGTTCAGGACTTCGAACTGTTTTGTACAGCCAATGGTATCACTCACCTTACTAGTGCTCTGTTTCACCCTCAGTCGAATGGAGAAGCTGAACGATTTGAGTTTACGTTCGAACAACAGATGAACCAACGACGTCCCTCCCACACACGGGAGCAAGGACTGATGCTCTTCCTCGCAACATAACGCTCCCAGCCCCGTGACGATCCGTAGCCGGCGGAGCTTCTACATGGCTGGCACAACCGCACACTGCTATAGTTGCTGAACTCACAGCAGCATACAGTGCCTCCCACACTGTGCAGGTATCGCTTTGCTGCTAATGATTCTGTTCTTTTCAGAGTTTCCGGTCGCACTAGGCGCTGGGAGAGAGGAACGATTCTTTCCAATTTGGACGCTTGCATGTATTTAATTCGAGGTCGTGCTGCGTTGCTGTGCCGCCATCAGAACCTGATTTGTGCTTGTCGCTTGAGAGATTCTTCCGAAGATTTTCTGTCCCCAGATACACATCCTACCAGGATCTCGCGGACGGCCCCTGGATGCCTCTTCAGCACCAACTGCAGAACCAATGGAGTTGGACCCATCGCCTTCGCCACCGCAGCAGCTCAGCTTGCCGCCGCTCGTCCTGGAGCCGGCCGTGGACCCGGCGCCGTCGTCGTTGTGGCCGCCGCTGTCCTCTTCACTGCCCTCTCTGTTCTTCGTCGGACTGGTTCAGGAAAAGGGTGGGCGCCTTTCCGGGGGTTTTCCAACCGGCGCTCGCCTCGGAGCACAGGAAGAATGCCAGGGAATGCCCAGGGGCTCGGCGTCGGTGCCAGCTGCGGCTCGTGGCTCCTCACCTCACCCTGTTGTTGTAAGATGGCTGCTTACATGACAATGGTCCGACATTTTGGGGGACAGGAATGTGCAGTTCTGAAGCATCGACTGCATACCAACCAGCACAGCACTGCGAAATGGCATCAAGAAGGCGCTGGCCTCCATGCCAATGGAAAGAGCGGGCACCTCCACGAAGCCAGACTTCAGTGTCCCTTGTCAACTTTGACTTAAACAGTCGCCCATTGCTGCTCATGCCCTGTTCGACACAGACTTTGAGAGCCTCAGTACTGAGTAATAGGAAGACAATTCTTAGGCTGCGTCCTACAAGTACGAGGGGCGTTTGAGAAGTCCGTGCAAAATTAAAAACTACTTACGTGTTTGGGGTAAACCTTTTTTGTTTTCCGACATAGTCTCCTTTTAGACTTATACACTTCGTCCAAAGCTGTTCTAATTTGTTGATCCCTTCCGAATAATAAGAATTGTCCAAGTCTGAAAAATAGCTATTAGTTTCTGCAATTACCTCCTCGTTTGAATAAAATCTTTGCCCCGCCAGCCGTTTCTTCAGATTGGGGAACAAATAGTAGTCCGAGGGAGAATAGAGAGGAAGTGAAACGAGTTGGGATCCTATTTCCATTAATTTTGCGACCACAACTGCTGAGGTGCATTGTCGTGATGGAAAAGAACTTTTTTGCGGTCCAATCGCCGGCGTTTTCTTTGCAGCTCGGTTTTCAAACGGTCCAATAACGTTGAATAATATTCATCTGTAATAGTTTTACCCTTTTCCAGATAGGCGATGAGGATTATCCCTTGCGAATCCCAAAAGACAGTCGCCATAACCTTTCTGGCCGAAGGAATGGTCTTCGCCTTTTTCGGTGCAGATTCTCCCTTGGTAACCCATTGTTTAGATTGTTGTTTGGTCTCAGGAGTATAGTAATGCATCCATGTTTCATCCACAGTGACGAAACGGCGATTAAAGTCCTGCGGATTCTTCCTGAACAGCTGCAAACCATCCTTGCAACGCTTCATACGATTCCGTTTTTGGTCAGGAGTGAGCAATCGCGGAACCCATCTTGCGGATAGCTTTCCCATGTCCAATTGTTTATGCAAAATATTATGTACCCGTTCATTCGAGATGCCCACAGCACTAGCAACCTTACGCACCTTAACTCTTCTGTCATCCATCACCATGTCATGGATTTTATCAATAATTTCTGGAGTCGTAACCTCCACAGGGCGTCCAGAACGTTCAGCATCACTTGTGCCCATATGGCCACTACAAAAATTTTGAAGCCATTTATCAACTGTTCTAATCTAAGGTGCAGAGGCACCGTAATGTTTATCAAGCTTCTCTTTAGTCCCCTGAGGCGTTTTGCCTTTCATAAAGTAATGTTTAATCACCACTCGAATTTCTTTTTCGTCCATTTTTTGACAATCACTCGACTTCCTTGATTCACACTAATACCAAACACAAAGAAATAGACGAATGGTGTGTGTTCTTTCCAAAGATGCTACTAACTAAACATGACCTCGATACGCGCCTGTAGTGCCCTCTCTCGGACTTTGCACTAACTTTCCAAACGGCTCTCGTAGTAATAATGGGAAAAAATACTTGCATGTAGGAGACACAGGAAGCGAATGAAGTTATGTCTCTTTTTTTGTTTTTTGGAAACGAAGTGTCCTATTAATTAGAAAATTTAATGTACAGATCATTTTGGATTCCTGCCATTGGCCATCGCTACTTCTCTCCTTCCTTGTTTGTGTCAGTGCTGACTCCCACAGTAGCCATCACAACAGTTTCCAAGATAGAACACATTTAAAGTACATTGTCATTTATCTTCTGTGTTGTTCGATACAGTGCCAGATTTGCACATGTGTACACTAGAATAGTTAGTGAACATTACGGTATGTATTTTGAAAAGTACCACATTAAAAATACATATTTAAAAAAAAAATGGTTCAAATGGCTCTGAGCACTATGGGACTTAACATCTATGGTCATCAGTCCCCTAGAACGTAGAACTACTTAAACCTAACTAACCTAAGGACATATTTTAACACATTAATCTCAAAGCATTATTGTACACATCACGTTACAGCTACTGTACAGTTCACAATAATTGTTGCGGTATCTCACCGTCAACTTCAATGCATTTGTGCTTCTTGAGAGAACACGCCATGTTGCTTGTCTGGATGCCTCTGCACGTTCTCTAATAAGAGCAGCAGCATTCATGATGCGACCAAGCAATTCATCTCGCGTATTTTCCTAATGTGTGTACATCTCAGATTCCATTCAATCCCATAAACAAAAAATCTAATGGCACTAGGTCTGATGATCTTGGTGGCCAGTTAATGGTACTACTGGGACCAATTTAGTGATTAGGGTAAGTGTGGTGGAGATGTGCCCTTATACGTCTGGTAAAATATGAAGGGGCTCCGTCAGGCAGGAAGTATATTGTAGTCTGTGTGGCCAAAGGAACATCACCAGGGTGTCCTAAAAATGCAAGAAATTCTGTCACGTAATTCAGGTCATGTACATTATGTACAGTAGATTTCGCTGTTCTCGCTATGAGGGCGACTTTGGATGCACGCTCACCTCAAAATTAAGCTCCAGTTGCGACGATCAGTTGCTTGAGGGAAAATGATAGTATTAAATCGTGATCTATAACATCCGTACTGATTTTCAATCATAGGACAATTTCCCTCCAAGTACCACAGCATATGAGTTATTGTCACTCGGTCGTGTGATAAATTAATCACCTCTCAAGGGATTGCACAGCAACTAGTATAAATGTAGAGATGCTGCTTCAAAACCGAGACATTCCACGATGACACCTCAAAGTACAAACATAAATGTACAATGCTTTTATGAGGAGTGTGGACAATTTGGTTAAGATGTATGTTGCATTCGTTGCATTCACCAATGATGGACGCTTATTAAGAATGTTTTCACCAATCGTCACTTTGCCAAAGCCTTTTAGAACAGTAAGATGTGCCAAGACTCAACATACAGCAGCGTAGTGGATGCGATTTCATCATGGAAAATGATGGGACATGAAATGCCACTTTAACATATGGTAATATAGCAAATGTACAAATGTTTCAAATGGGTTATTGAAAACTAGTATGGTCTTTTTTTAAAAGAAAAGCTGTATATTGTTTATTCAGCTCCTCCTATACCTCTTGCAGGTTTCAGACTAATATTTGTTATATGATGGCTATGCAGTTTATCAAGGATGCAGAGTGCACAGAATAACAGTGGCCGCATAGGCATGCTGCGAGCTACGATGTTTTGAAGACTTTCCCACACTTCACAGCCAGTACCTTGTTAGAATCTTCAAGACTGCTTCTGCGAGTTCTGAGTCTGTAAAGATGAAGCCCCTTAGTGAAATGATGATGCTTCACCAGGACTATTAAGTGCCCACAATTATACTCTAGTGATCCGGCAGGTATTTATATTTTAAGATAATTTCTTTCCGTGTTGTTGTGTGCACGATTTGGCTGGAGTCTCAAGACGAATTTCTTCTTCTTTTATTGCAGAAGAGAATGTACCGACGTTTCTGGCGCATGGTACCATCTGGATGATCTGATCTGCATTCCAGAGGATGGCTAATGTAAAGCTTTTTTTTTATTTGTTGTAGAATTTTTCAGTGACATTGCTGCTGTATTATGGATGAAGTGCAATATAGCCCAACAACTATACATTCCACTCTGCAGTCTGTTATTGACATTGATTCAGCTCCAAGTTTGCCTACATCAGAGGTTCAAGTAACGACATCCAAGTAATTCAGGAGACGTCTGTCACCAACATGACCTCATCGAGGATGACACCAGTCGCTAAGGGGTAAGTACGTAAGTAGTAATGGTTTATTTTATTTCCATTCTAAAATAATATTTTGTTGCGTATTACTTATGAAATTTCTTTTCTTTTTAGATGCCCTCGAGGATGATGATAACATGAGTGATGGATTGATGCAGCTGTTGTGGAGATCACATTAAATGAGCTAATCCAGCTAGTTACTCATTTCTCAAGTGTTAGCTTGTGGGGGGATGACACTAGTTATCGAGGGGCAAAGGTGTAACTAATAGCAATTCAAATTTCTATCTATCTCACGAATTTACCTGCATTACTTATGAGATTTTTGTTTCTTTCTGGGTGCACTCAGTGATAATGTTGTGATGAATGAGATCAATGTTTATCCACTGCCAGAGTTGGATAAAATATTACCATTTCCGAAATGCAGGAAAGAAGATCTGGTAAGTGACTCAGCCATATGCTCTTCCTTAATGTGTATGCACATGATTATGATTCATTTATATGGGGGCCAGTTTTATACCTCTTCCAAAATATATTGCAGCTAAAATGCACATACTAATGTACAGAATGTTGCTGAGGCAGATGAATTTAGCTTTGTATGGTTGCTTCTTGCTTGCAATATAAATTACCCAAAATACACACACTGAACAAGAAGATACCATACATTGATGTTGGTGTAGCTGTCACTACCAAATGTAGATGTTGGCTTGTGGTGGAGGAAGTCTGGACGTGGATGGAAACTGTCAGCATGCGCCATATTAAAAATTGGCCGAGATCTACAAGTGTTTTATTGTTCCCAGCTACAGTTCTATGTTCCACTCTGTCTGTGTTACAGGGTCCCCCGATGCTGAGGACGCTACTTCTCTGTCTGCAAAACAGCTTGGTGTGGAAGGACTACCTCAGCAACCCGTGCAACGTGCTGCGGTGTGGCGGCCGTGTACAGTTGCGAAGTTTTGACGACGTCAGGATGCGCCGGCAGCCAACTCAGCAGCCTTCATCCCGTTGCCTCAGTGTCGCTCGCTGAGAGCTGCCGGGTGGTCCACTGCGTGCTTCTTCGCTGTCGTGGTTAAGATTGTGGTGACAACAAGCGCCTGCAATCTGACAGCCAAATCTCCGGCCCTCACCTCGGAATGCTTCCAACGTGTGTTGGGAGACAACAGAACTGCCCGCAGTAGCGAGCCATCAAGTAGCCTGCTGCTGGCTGGCTATGGACTCCGCGTTGGCCTCAGAGGGTCGAACCAACGACTTGCTGTGGACTGGAATGCTGGCACCTATCTGCTGCTCTAAATTTCGCGTTTACAACGCACTTGACACGGTGCAAAACTGAAGACTTAACGAAATTCGGAGCATACAGAACAGGTTCTCAAATATGTGAGTGGCTCGAAGACTTTTTAAATGATAGGACCCAGTATTAGTCATAGAAGGCGAGTATTCATCAGCGAAAAGGGCAACATCATGAATGCCCCAGGAAAGTGTGGTAGGAGCACTCTTATTCTCTATATAGGCCTACATAAACCACCTGACCTACAGACAGGGTGAGCAGCTGTCAGCGACTCTTCATTGACGACGCTATAGTGTGCGGGAAACTGTTGTCGTTGAGTGACTGGAGGAGTATATAGGATGACCTAGACAGGATTTCCATTTGGTGTTGTAAACGGCAACTAACTCCAAAGGCAGAAAAAGTATGCTGAAGCAGATGAATAAGGAAAACAGTACTGAAATGTTCTAATACAGTATTTGTTGTAAACAGTCTTCACGGGTTTGCCGCCGGTTCACGTTGTGCAAATTCCACAATATTTCCTCGGAGCAACTGTCCGACATCTTCAGGTGATTCAACCTTGCTGGTGGCTAGGTACGACTGATGATATCTGCATGTCGACGTCCCGTTTCTAGAACACGAGCGCGGAGAATGCGCAGGTGATAGCGTCTGGCACTGTGAGCAAACGCAGCGTACACAGCACGTGCAGGAGAGCCGCTCTGCGATGTAAGGCAGAGGGCATTTGAATATAGCACCATTTATCTGTAAATCATTGCGCATTCTCCGCGGGCGTGTCAGGACGTCGACATGCGGATACCATCAGTCGTAACTAGCCACCAGCAAGGGTGAACCACCTGAAGATGTCGGACAGTTGCTCCGAAGAAATATTGTGGAATTCGCCCAACGTGATCCGACAGCAAACTCGTGAAGACTGCTTACAACAAATACTGTATTAGAACATTTCAGAACTGTTTTCCTTATTCGTCTGCATCAGCACACTTTTGCTGCGTTTGGAGTTAGTTGCCATTTACAACACCAAATGGAAATCCTGTCTAAGTCTTGCTTGAAGAGTCACACAGTATTTGTTTCGTACCGCAGTCACGTCGATTAAATATCTAGGCTAATGTTGCAAAGCGATGTATAATGGAACATGCACGTAGGCTGGTAGCAGGCAAGACGAATGGTTGACTTTGTTTTATTAGGAGAATTCTAGGAAGCTGTAGCTCATATGTAAACAAAACTGCGTATGGAATACCAGTGTGACGCATCCTTGAGTACTTGTCGATTGTGTGGGATTCCCATCAGATCGAACAGAAGAAAGACATCGAAGCAATCTAGAGGCTTGCTGCCAGATTTTTTATCGATAGGTTCGAGCAACACACGAGTACTACGGAGATGCTTCGAAAACTCAAATGGGAATACCAGTAGGGAAAAGGACATTGTTTTCGCGAAACACTATTGAGAAACAACTTTGTTTGTGTGGCCATCCTCCGCTGCAAGCATATAAATACTTGTTTTGTAAATAAAACTGCCTTTTCCTGCTACTAGTTACTTTATTTAGCCCATATGCGTTTCGCCTTTTCCTGTTCTAAGGCATCATCAGTGGGATCTATAACGATACAGTTTTGTTAGTTTTAGATTATTAAACGTTCACTTTGGCGATTTTTTGTTAAAAAGTAATTACTTACGATTTGCTGACCTGCGTTTCTTCACATGTAGTCTAGAGGTCGCACTACCAATTTTATCATTGCCATATAATCACAACTTTGTGCTCTGGCCCTCCTCAAACTGATCACCATGTTTGTGGTATACTATTGTTCTTTTGACTCTCGATACAACTATTTCGTCGTACACTGTTTTTCACAAAGTAAAAATCACGAGTCCATTACGTGTTTCATCCTCTTTGCTATGTTTATGTATTTGTCAACCTAACGAAATATATGTTCGAGACTAACTTCTATTTATGATCTTTATACCGTGTGTGTGTATGCGTGAGAGACAAAGGGGGGTAGAGCCGACGAGGGTTTATTTACTGATTTATTTATTTTTGAGGGGCGGGGTGTACTAACTGTTAGCAAGTGGTTGAAAACTTTGGTGACAGCTGACTTGATTTTTCGTTTCAACATTCTGTGGAGGGGTTCATGGATGAGTGAGTGTAAAGATGTTGGCTTCTATTATTATTATATTGGGCAGTATTATTAGTATTATTATATTAATCCTTTCTGTGAACGTTATTCTATTATTTTGTCTATTATTGTAAATAAAGAATTTCTTGGCCTGTATACTTGGTCATTTAACAGGATTTACCCTTCTGCTTTTGTTTTCTGTATGTGGTAACTTTCTTGCATAGTTACGAAGTGTTTTTATTGTTGATTCTAATTGTTTTCATGTCATCTTCTCTAGTGGTTGGTTTGTGATCATTTTCTCTTAGGTTTTCTGCAAATGTGGAGTGGTTTGTCCCATATTTCCAGGCTCTCATGTTTCCTTTGTATCTGACATCTAATGTTCTACCTGTTTGTCCTATGTATGTGCCTTCACAAGTGTTACACTGCAGTTGATATATACCTGCTTTCTGGTATATGTCTCTGTTTTTTGTCAGTTTTGGGGTGTATTTTTGTATAGAATTGTCTGTTGTGTATGCTATGTTTATTCCATGTCTTTTGAAAATGTTGGTGATTTTATGGGTGTGTTTGTGTTTGTTTGTCATTGTGTACCATCTTGTGTTTTCTTTCAACTTTTTCTGATTGTCCTGTGTAGTTGTTATGGGACTGCGCGTTTGTGTTTTGTTCTGTTGTGTTGTTGTCTGTGGTTTGAAGCTTTCTGCTTTTATTTTACTTTTAATTTTGTTGTTTAGCTTTGTGACTGTGTTATTGTAACCATTATTTTGTGCTATCTGCATTATTTGTCCAGTTCTTTTTGGTAGCTTCCTTTGGTGAGTGGTACTGTGTTGAGTCTATGGAGCATGTGTCGAAGTGCTGCTTGTTTTTGTGTGTGTGGGTGTTTCGAGGATTGAGGAATGATAATTTCCGTTGCTGTGGGCTTACAGTAAATTTCAAACATACGCATATTGTATTGTTTTTGATTGTTATATCCAGAAAGTAAATTGTTCTGTTCTCTTTCAATTGTGAATTTTATGTTTCTTTGTATCTTGTTGATATCAGTATGTAGTTTTTCAATTTTTGTTTGTGGTTCATCTATTAAGCAAAGGATGTCGTCCATATACCTGAACCAATATAATATATTGTATTCTTTTGCTACTATGATCTGTTCAACGTGGTTTACAAAAATATTTGCTAAGGCTCCTGAAACCGGGGACCCCATTGGTAATCCATCTTCTTGTAAATAAAATTAATTATTGAATTGGAAGTAATCTTGTTCCTTTATGAACTTTATTAGTGTGCATATTTCCTTAACCTGTTCATGAAGAAGATTAGGCTTTACGACCCGTCAACGACGAGGTCAGTGGAGACGTAGCACAAGCGCAGATTGACGTAGGATGGGAAGGGGGTGGGGAGGCGGTCGCTTTTCAAAAGAACCAAACCGGCGTTTGCCTTAGGTGATTAACGGAAATCACGGATAACCTAAATCTGGCTGCCGGACGGATATTTAAACCCCCTTCCCCCCGGAAATAAGTCCATTGTCTTACCAATATGTCTTTTCAGTCGTTTGTTTGTTACGACTCACAAAAGACGTACGGAAGGTCTCGACATGACATGTCGGTTAATTCACTTGTCAGTGCATGTATATGCGATGAATTGTGGGAAGTACTGTAAGATACACTCTGAGACACATACACAAAAAAAAAAAAATACGCACCATTAAGGAATTGTCCGAAAGGGACAGAAATCGATAGATATGATGTACATGACCAGCAATCCGTCTTCAGGCCACAAGTGGCCCATCGGGACCATCCGACCGCCGTGTCATCCTCAGATGAGGATGCGGATATGGGGGGAGTGTGGTCAGCACACCGCTCTCCTGGTCGTTATGATGGTTTTCTTTGACCAGAGCCGCTACTATTCGGTCGAATAGCTCCTCAACTGGCATCACGAGGTTGAGTGCACCACAAAAAATGGCAACAGCGCATGGCGGCCTGGATGGTCACCCACCCAAGTGCCAGCCACGCCCAACAGCACTTAACTTCGGTGATCTAATGGGAACCGACGTATCCACTGCGGCAAGGCCGTTGCCATGTACATGACCAGACAAACAAATAATTACAATTGCACAAAAAAAGTATGATTTATTCACGACAAATAGTTTGACAAATAACGCGATGATCCACGGCGGGCCCCTATGCAAGCAGTTATTCAGTTAGACATTTACTGATAGAGTTGTTGGATGTGCTCTTGAGGGATTTCACGCCAAATCATGTCCAAGATCGTCTAAATCCCGATCCGGTTAGAGTGTCCTATACATAATACTCCAAATGTTCTCAGCTGAGGAGAGAACCTGCGATCTTGCTGGTCAAGGTATGGTTTGGCAAGCACCAAGAAAAGCAGTAGAAACTTTCACTGTGTGCGGGCAGGCATTATCTTGTTGAAAAGTAAGCCCAGGATGACTTACCATGAAGGACAACAAAAGGGAGCATAGAATATTGTCGACGTACCATTGTGCTGCAAGAGTGGCGCGGATGACAAGTAAAGGAGTCCTGGTATGAAACGAAACGGCGCTTCAGACCAGCGCTCCTGGTTGTCAGGCTGAATGGCGGGCGACAATCGAAATGGTAACTCACTGTTGTCCGAGATGTCGAGATGTCTCCATACAAGTCTAAACAATTCTACTCCACTTGAAGTCATAACGGGCCGAAGTCGTAACTGGAGACGCCCCAGACAGTGGTGGTATACCAAACTAAGCGTCACCCACCATATGGCCCGACAACCAGGAGTGGTGGTCTGGGGTGCCATTTAATTTCATAGCAGGACCCCTTTGGTTGTCAGCTGCGGTACCCTTGCAGCACAGCCGTGCGTCGACATATTCTACGCCCCATTTTGTTGACCTTCATGGCAAGGCATTCTGGTTTATATTTCAGCAAGATATTGTCCATCCACACCCGATGGCAGTTTCTACTGCTTGTCCTCACTATTGCCAATCCTATCTTGTCGAGTAAGGTCGCGAGATCTCTCCTCAGTTGGGAACGTTTGGAGCATTATGGGTAGGGCCTTCCTACCAGACGATCTAACGCGCCAATTGGACACAATATTAGGGTCATTGTGAATTTTGGCAATATACATCTCAGTAAATTAGCTTACCACGCCTATTTTCATTCTCTGCTTTCGTATGGCATCGTATTCTGGGGCAACTCATCATTGAGTAAAAGAGTGTTTATTGCACAAAAGCGTGTAATCCGAATAATTGCTGGAGCTCATCCAAGATCATCCTGCAGACACTTATTTAAAGAGCTAGAAATCTTCACTTGACTCAGAAGGAGGCAAATTATGCTGCCACAAAAGTCTTTGATCACGTACCTAATATCATCAAAAGTCTGACAGATAGCCATATAGCGTTTAAAAGGAAATTAAAAGATAAATTTTTGGATATAGTAAGTGGGTAATTTCCCAACCCCACAAAAAATTGAGTGTCATGTAATATTTTGTGTAATGCAATATCTTGTGTATACACCTTTTATTAACCTGACACGTTCCACATCATTACGAAGTGTCGTATTCATGATCTATGGAACAAGTACTAATCTAATCTAATCACGATATCCCTCAGGAGGACATCCTACAACACTATCACTCAATGTCCAGCTGAATAACTGCTCGCATAAGGGTCAGAGGTGGGCCAACGTGTTATTGTCTTGCTCAATTTGTGAAGCTCTTTCTTTTGAATAAATAATTCAATTTTTCTGAGATTGTAAATAATGTTTTGTCTGTACATGTACATCACATCTACCGATTTCCATCCAATTTCGATAATTCCTCCGTGGTGAGTATTTTTTTTTGGTTTTTTTGTTTTTTGTTTTAGGGTTATTTATGAGCCACACTAGTCAAGCTGCCAATTGAACTCACAGAAGGTATTAGCTAGAATTAAGTGCCATGGATACCAGGGCTCTATTAGAGTCCACTTTAAAACTCATGCTAAGTAACGATAGTCACACCTAAAATTTATGGGAGATTAATTCTGTTTCTGTACTTTCGCTCGAGAACGATATTTTTCGCAACTGTTATGACGATTACTTACCAGGATTGCAATAATGTCTGCTCTTGCCGTCAGGAACATCACAAGCGGTAGCCAGATCGTAGTAATTGCGAAGTTCAGAACTCCCACATGCACGAGGAACTGCAGAAAAATGAAAAAAAATGCAATACTGAAATGTTCAGAAGTAGTAACAGACAAAAAAAAAAACAATTTAAACGATTCCAGTGACTTTTTTATGCCTACATTTTACATGAATAAATTTGCTTGAGAACCATAAATCATATCTAAATTTATAAGAACTTTCTAAATTTCGTCTTCTTCCTCTGATTTTCTTCCTCTATGCCTGCTCAGAGTATTCTCGTTGTCGCCACGTATCTCTCCCTGCACACTTGGTCTCTGTCTCTCTCCCTAACTCCACCAACCACTTACGAGAATTCCACGGATATCAAAGAAAATTTTTGTTATCCTGAGAAACTTCCTGCAATAAGTACTAACGACAATGAAAACCGAACATAGATGTATTGCCAGAGTGTATTCCTAATGAGAGGGTGGAAGCTTTGAAATGGAAAGGAAGAATGGTAAATTAGGGTTTGACATCCCGTCGAGATCGACGTTACAGCAGACACAGCACAGTTTCGGATTAGAGAAGGACCGGGAAGGAAATCGGCTGTGGTATTCGTGAGGAACCACGCCAGCATTCACCTTAAGCGAGTTGAGGAAATTACGGAAGGCTAAAGGTGCATGACTGGACGGCGATTTGATGTGTCGTCCTCCCAAATGAGAATTATCTGTGTTATTAGGGTTATCGTACGTCCTCTTTTTCCCGGACATGTCCTCTTTTTGAGGAAATAAAATATGTCCGTGCGGATTTAATGAAAATCTACAAAGTGTCCACTTTTTGGGCTCCGAGAAAAAATTTGAGCTTGTAACAAAGGAAATCAGCTGTCGCTGTGATTAATCATCAAGTAAATACAACTGTAGTACTTTTGACAAAAAATCTATTTTTGATTTGGTACGTTTATTTTTGTGTCGTTGGCGACATCGTTAGGAAGTTCTCTATTCTGTAATTAACCGGTATGTTCTGTCTTCCGCATTATGTTCTTTGTTGTTGCTTCTTCTGGCCTTGCAGATTGAGACAGTGCTGTGTATTTTGCATGAAATTAAATTAAGAAATTAAGTAAAAAAATGTCAAAAAGAAAGACAGCGTTTAACGATGTGCTTATGGGGAAATACAAATACTTCAAAAAAGGAAGAAACGAACACGAAGTAGAATGTTTGATTTGTCCTATTGCAACATACATATCAGTTGCTAAGTGAAAGTCGTGAAAGTATCTCAAGGTGGTCCAGCACTGAAATCTGCAGCAAGGGATGCCCTTCTGTCACGTTGAAATATTCTCTTCAGTAGGCGTTGGTCCCGTTCTTTGCAGCATCTTTTTTCCAGCCGCAGCGATGTCGGAGATTTGATGTGTTTCGGATTTCTAATATTCACGGTACACTTGTGAAATGGCCGTAAGGTAATATCCCAACTTCATCGCTACCTCAGAGATGCTGTGTCCCATCGCTCATACGCCGACTTTAACAACACGTTCAAACTCACTTAAACCTTGATAACCTGCCATTGCCGGCTATGTGGCCGTGCGGTTCTAGGCGCTTCAGTTTGGAACCGTGCGACCGCTACGGTCGGAGGCTCGAATCCTGCCTCGGGCGTGGTTGTGTGTGATGTCCTTAGATTAGTTAGATTTAAGTAGTTCTAAGCTCTAGGGGACTGATGACCTCAGATGTTGCGTCCGATAGTGCTCAGAGCCATTTGAACCATTTAACCTGCCATTGTAACAGCAACAACTGGGCCAGACACTTGTTGTCTTATACAGGCGTTGCCTGTTTACATATCTCTGAATTTAAATCGCATCTCTATACCAGTTTCTTTGGTGCTTCAGAGTATATGATTTATTTTTAAGTTGTAAACCACATGTTTTTTATCGGTGAAGTATGTCTTCTTTCTTATATGCGCTGTCTTCTTCTTTATGGTGCACCTATGTATCACCAGTGTGTCGTCTTGCTCGATCGTGCAAGATACGTTAAACATTAATAACTAGCGAACAGCAGCCCACCAACGCCACTGCCGAACTTCGAAAGGTGCACTCAACACGTCATCAGTTACGTGCCATCAGATGCCTGAATGGATGGATGGAGAGGATTGTAAGGGCGCAAGACGGCAAGGTCTTCAGCGCCCGCTCAAAAACAGATTGATACGGGTGTCAAGAAAATACCCAGAATATTAAGATAAAACAGACCTAAAACACGGATAACAAAGGTTGTAAAACTATGTACCCACACCGAAGCATGGGACGAAGCATAGCGTCAGCAGTAAAACATGGACAACACAGGAAGAAATTGGTGGAAGAAGCTAACACAATATAGCAGATGGTAGTGGCAAGTAGATCGCAAGAAAAAAAGGAAGGAGCCAGCCACTGTGCAATACACTAAAACCTCCAGTCTAAAAGTTTAGGCCAGAGTCCAGACACATTGCCAAACTTTAAAACCCTAGTTACACTTGTCTCATCATCAGCTAAAATAGAGGGCAGATCCCCACAAATTTTTGCTTCTGCCCTTGCATCAGGTATAAAATTCATTCCGTTAAAGTGTAGTGGACAGAGATTTGTACACCACAAGCATCACAAAACGGCGGATCATCTCACCGCAAGAGAAAGCTATGTGTGAGAGGACAGTGCCCAATCCGAAGACGCGTGAGGGTCACTTCTTCCCGCCTGAGCAACCGGCAGGAGGAACGCCACGGCTGAGTTGTTGACTTCACCAATCGCAGCTTATTGGCCACCACCACCAGCCATTATTCCTCCCACAACTGCATGCACTTCCTGTGGAGTGCAGAAATGACAGATTGCAATGGAATAGGAAACTGTGCCACATCCTACTCTTTGTAGGCCTCCTTGGCAGCCCGATCGGCCTTTTCATTGCCCCGTTTTCCTACATGACTTGGCACCCAGCAGAATGACACCTGCTTACCCCGCCGTTGGAGCAAGTGCAGTTGGTCATATATCAGCTGGACCAACTCCTCAGCTGGGTACAGATTCTGTAACGATTGTACCGCACTAAGGGAATCGGAGCAGATGAGAAACCGATTGCCCCGAATACGATTCATCTGCTCCAGTGCCTTCAGGACCGTGTGAAGCTCCGCTGCGAAAACGGTATATTCAACAGGCAGGCGAATCCTGGTGACATGACCAGGGAACACTACAGAACAGTCAAGGAAATTCCCTTGCTTGGAGCCATTAGTGTAAACGATGGTAAAACCGTGATGCACTTCTAAAATGTTAAAAAACAGAGATTGGAATTTAAAATCTGGCGTACTATCTTTCTTAAAATTAGTCAGATCTAAAATAAGTCTGGGTCTCTGGAGGAGTCAAGGTGGAAATCTACTCCAACCTCGACGTAAAACATTAAGATCAGCCTTATCCCTCTCAAAAAGGCAGTCGTGTGCGCGAATCCCATAGGGCCACGTTGCTCGTTGCCGGTTATATAAAAACCGTGCCGAGGAACTTGAGCAATGGTATGGGATGCAGGTGTGTGTGGTGTGGACATAGTTTTACACGCTTGGCGCGCCGTAATTAACCGTTGCCGCATATGAAGGGGCGGTTCACCGGCCTCTGCACAGAGGATTGGTATGGGGCTTGTTCTGAATGCCCCAGTGGTCAACCTAATCCCTTCATGGTGCACAACGGCCAACATCTTTAAATAAGAAGGTCTTACAGACCCATACACTGTGCACCCATAATCGAGACGAGATCGCACAAATGGAGCAACAAGTCCTGTCTGCTCCCCGTATACTGTGGCTAAGACATTTTAAAATACTTAAAGCCTTAAGTGACAATTGTTCCAGGTCTCTAAGATGTGGTAACCACGTAAGCTTTGAATCAAAAATGAGCCCCAGAAGCTCACTGTGTCTTTAAAAGTAGACAGTGTCCCTCATCCTCAACTCAGGAAAGGTTAAAATCGAATGAGAACGATGAAAAAGAACACACATGGACTTCTCCATGTCGATGAGTGAGCTGCAAGCTGCAACTGACGTGTTGTCGTGGCAAGGCTGGAAGAGGAGAAAAACACAGAGAAGTCATCCACAAACAAAGAACACTGAACAGGACTTTGCACTGCAGATGTAATACTAGTAATAGCTATGGCAAACACAGTCACATTGAAAACGCTACCTTGAGGGACACAGTTCTCCTGCTCAAAGCGATCTCACAGGACGTCACCAACTCGGTGTCTAAAATATCGTGGCGAGAGGAAAGACTGAATAAAAATGGGAAGACAACCACGAAAACCTCATTCGTGAAGCTGCTCCAGGATGAGACTCCTCCAAGTAGTATCGTTGGCCTTCGCGATGTCAAAAAATACACCTAGAAGGTGATGATGGCGTAGGAAAGCTTGTTGTATAGCCGCCCCCAGGAGGGCAAGGTTATCAAACGTGGAACGAAACCTCCTGAACTCACACTGAAAGTGACTAAGAAGTTGCCAGGATTCTAAGATCCAGACAAGGCCTCGGTCGGCCATCCGCTCCGAGATCTTTCCCATGCAACAGTATGGTAACTACCTGGGCATGTGCGGTATTTCCCAGGTTTTACAAGAAGAATTAAAACTGTTTCACGCCACGAGTCAGGAAAGCGACCTGACGCCAAAACGGCATTAAAAAGCGTGAGGAGGATATCTTTGTTGCGTCTTGTGAGGTGCTGTAGCATACTGTAATTGATACTGTCGTGACCAGGGAATGTGTCACGAGCCGTAGACAATGCAGAATCCAGTTCCCACATGGAAAATTGGCAGTTGTAAACTTCATTAGAGGTGGACTGGAAGTCCAAACTACACCTCTCAGCAACCGCTCTATGGCGCTGGGAACCCAGATCCTGACTGGCTGTTGCAGTATCTGTGGCAAAATTCGCTGCTATAGTCCGGGCAATGTCTCGTGGATCCGTGTGAGGACTGCCGTTATTCATTACAATAGCCATGGGGCACCTCCCTCCTCTCCCAGAAATTCTCTTGATAGTCTCCCACACAATGGAACTTTTGGTGTAACGATTAATGGTATTCAGGAACTGTTGCCACGACCTCGTTTTGCTCTCTCGAATAGTTCGGCGACATTTTGCCCTCAACACCCGAAAGGCTGCAAGATTTTCAGCAATTGGCTGACACTGGAACCTACACAGAGCTGCTCGCCTTGTCCTGATTGCAGAGTGGCATTCGGCACTCCACCAAGGGACAGGTTGCCTCTTCTGGTGGCCCTTGGACTGTGGAATTGATGCCGCAGTGGCATGGTGAACCATTTTGGTAATATGATCCAACCACGCCTCGACATCCGCACAGTGTTCGAACTGGGCCAACTAGCTATGAAGTGTCCAGTCCGTTCTACTGAGCACCAATCGTGGCAGTTTCCTTTTGGGGCCCACGGAATGTGGCAGGTGAATCCAGATCGGGAAGTGATCACTTCTGTGCAAGTCATCGACCACTTCCCATTGAGCACTGTGGGCAAGAGCTGGAGGGCAAAGTGAGAGATCAATAACAGAGAACAGCCCAGTCGCTATGCAAAAGTGAGTGCTCTGTCATGCATTCAGCAAGTATGCACAGGTTGATAGGAGAAGCCTCTGATTTGCTCTACCCATGGGACAGGTAACTAGAGAACCCCAAAGCACATTGTGGGCATTTTAAAATCACCACAGATGATGAACAGCTGGGGGAGCTGTGTAACAAGATCGGTGAGGGCCTCTTTATCAAGTGCATTACGTAGGGGCAAGTAAAGTGAACATATAGTCAATGGATGACGCACGTGCACAGACACAGCAATGCTTGTAAAGTCATCATAAGGGAGAGAGGCGAGGAGTGGTAGTCTGTCCTGACGAAAATATCTACGCCTCCTCTAGCTCTCTCTCCATGCAGGTCGACCTTTTTGTGGAGTGTATAGCCTCGTAGCTCAGGGGTGTATGATGGATGGAAATAAGTCTCCTGGAGACACACACACAGTGGTCTGGTCTACCCTGAGAGAGTAGATGAAGTTTCTCCACATGTGTCCTGAACCCCTGCAAGTTCCACTGAAGTGTGGGAGCCATCTATGATGGGGGTAGCACCTTCATCCCGTCTTTCCGAAATTGGGGAGAGACTGCATCAGGTGGATGGGCAGTAGTGGGACGAGATGATTGCCCCACACAAACGTCATAATCCATCAGCTCTGGGGAAGAGTCAGATGAAACATCATGTAAAATGAAATCGACATGGTCAGACGGTTTACCACGTGAGTTGATCTGCTGTTGCTGTTTTATAGGAGATTTTTGGGGTTTGGTGGGCTTTGGTGGAGCTGATGTGGGAGTGGTCATGGCTGTACTGGGCTTCTGAACAGCTTCAGTTGTTGGAGGCGGCAGGAGCTGGCCCACGTTGGCCATTGTACCTTTGTCTGCCATTCGAGTAGAGGCTACAGGCTCTGAAACACTTGCCGCCTTGCAAGTGCACTGACATCTGCAGGTGTTAGTGCCAACACTCGCCACCTCCGTCTGTGTAGAGGCATCCACTTTTGCAGTAGGCTTCTGAATCATTGACGCAAAAAATGTAGCAAATGTGGGAGGCTGCATCGACATGTGGATCTTTTTGGCCCCACCGTAGGGGATACGCTTGGTTGTTTTTATTTCCTTGACTTTGCATTCCTCTAAAAAGATTCGGCAGTCCCTACTCCAAACAGGGTAGTTTTCAGAGCAATTGATACATTTGGCTGGAGACGAGCAACCAACTCCTTCATGAGTGGCCTTATCAGAGTTGCCACAAGTCGTTCTGCCTTTACACCCTAAGGTGCTATCCACAAAACGCTGGCATTTAAAACAGCGCATTGGGGTCGGGAAATAAGGCCTCATACTAAGGCGAAGGAAGCCAGCCTTAACATGCTCAGGAAGTCTCGTGCTACTGAAGGTCAGAATAAAGGAGTTGGATTTGATAAGATTGTCATCAACCCCCTTCATGATATGTTGCACGTCAACTATACCTTCTGGAGCCCACTCACGTTGCAATTCCTCCTTGGGAAAGTCGATTAGATCCCGGCATGTCACAAAACCTTTGCTATAATTCAAGGTGCTGTACAGTTCAGTGTATATGGCATATTCCCCAAGGCATTTAGCAGTTTGGAGGTTAGCTGCCTGCCGGGAATTGGAAGTTTCCACTAGCAAGGTCCCATTGCGGAAGCACATCACTGATTTTAAGGAGCCACAGATTCCCTCCAAACCCTTTCGTATATAGAAGGGCGAAACCTTCTCGAAACTACCCTCCTTCCATTTCACTATGAGAAACACATTCTGAGGACCAGAATGCATTCCGTTACTAAAGACTGGACTTGTCAAAGAAGTGCCGGAGTCAGGGGGACTGACTACACGAGCCCTCTTGATAGACTGGGTGTTAGAACCCTCCAGCGGCCCACCGTTTTCGCTGGGAGGAGGAAAAAAAGATTTCGAAGGATCCATTTCAGTCCCACGAGCAACTGGGGAAGTAAGGGTAAACTCAGACAGAACCCCGCGTGCCTGAATAAGCCTTATACAATTGAGATGCGGCAGGTTCCTCAGAGCTTGCCTGCTAACGACTGCGCCACCTCAACAACCATGCATCTCATCAGCACGCAACACACCTTGAGGTTGAGGTTTTTTTTGTATAGAAGTTTATTCCATCCTTGTGATCTGGGCGGTCAAGCCAAGATCCCCATTCCCTGAGACACACAACGTTCCACCGCCGCGCCGCACAGTGGTCGCTGAAGCATGCCCAGAGCCTACGATGACAGGGGACTGGCGGCGCTTACCAGTTCCCAGCTCAGGAACCCCGGGGTCGCCGAGCCCATACCCAGCAAATGAATGCTGAGCCCTGGGGATCCACCAGATGTGTCCTCCGTTCAACCGCTGAGGGCGAGTATCGGGTCGTCATTCCTATGCGACTCCACCCAGTCACAAGTAGGTTCTGCATATGGACCGCCCGGGTACGACGAGCAGCGAGACGCCTGCCAGGCGGCAGGTCCACTGGCAGTCGTGTCGCGGGACACGCAACTTCCTGCTGAGAGGCAGCAGCACGCCACCTCGCGCGGCCGCCGCCGCAGTTTCCGCCCTGACCGACGCCGCAGCAACCGTAGGATCGTGTCCACGTCGACTACGCTGATCACTTCCTCGGGGACACTTACAGAAGAGCGTTCAATAACTAATGCAACACATTTTTTTCTCGGACAGTTTTGGTTGGAAAAGTGTGGAATTTGCTGTGGGACATCGTGGCATATTGCCGCTTCAGTCACTATACCTTCATGAGGTTCCGACAGGTAGCGGCGCTATACATAGCCTTCAAAATTGATGTCTGTAACGGAGGTGCTTTCCAAGCTGAATACTGTCATTGAGTAGATTTTGGTGGGCAACAAAAGCATCACAAACACACTGCGAGGAAACAAATTAGGACATCCTTCCAGAAGTTTCCATTTCATTCTAGATTTCTTGTTGCACACGGCATATGGATAACATGAAACGATTAGTTTTACATATCAACAGCAAAAGCGGTTCTCAGGTACCAGGTATCGACCCGTGCTGAAACAGCCTTATTAAAGTCGGCGTCATGTTGGGAGGCGGCCCAATTTTCAGTCTTTCTGCGCATCCCCTTCTGTTTGCCACTCGCAGCCAATAATATTAATTCTCTTTGCGAGCAGCTAGCAGCGAGTTACAGATAGACAGCCAGAATCTCGCTCCTACATGCTGCATTGTTGCCGTACTTCACGACAACCAAATTATTCATTCTTTTTTTTTCTTGTAGCAGTATAAGTGTGAATGTGTGTCTGTAAATGTTTAAGTGCGATTTAAAAAAAAAAAAAAGCCAGGTAACGGCAATATATGTGAAGTGCTTCACAAGCAGGCGAGGGGAGTTATTTACCGCGTTTATAACTTTTTCAAAAGTCAATTTGAAAGCAAGTCTCCTACTGTTGACTTTCAAGACACAAGAACGGACTCCAGAACCATGTGGTGTCGGCAAGAGAACTGTAAACAGAATTGTAAACGAAAGTGTCAGAGCTGTAGGAATCGTATAAAAAGTTGGTTTCGTGTCGCCTTGAAAGCATAGAAATGGTTCAAATGGCTCTGAGCACTATGGGACTTAACATCTGAGGTCATCAGTCCCCTAGAACTCAGAACTATTTAAACCTAACTAACCTAAGGACATCACACACATCCATGCCCGAGGCAGGATTCGAACCTGCGACCATAGTGGTCGCTCGGTTCCAGACTGAAGCGCCTAGAACCGCTCGGCCACATCGGCCGGCTGAAAGCATAGAAATCGCCAGGAATCTGTAACACTTCTAACAGCGATGTTTCAGAGTGCTGCGTGTGAATGTTGAATTCCCGACATCACAAAAACGTCTTACAGTTAGGCAGGAGAAAATTAGCTTCAGTGGTTACAACTTCGTCAATGTAAAGAATTTTAGAAAACGTTGATTCCCGATGTGTTAAGAAGAGAGGTTTTATTTCAAAAAAGTAACACAGGTGCAGCACGAACTACATCTCGTATAAAGATTCACGACACAAGAGAAAGAGCTAGTTCAACCGTGTATTACCTTGATGAATTATGGGTCAACCAGAATCATTCCAGGAAGATCTGCTGGAAAATGAATGATGGTACTGGCGGTTTTAAAGTTTTCGTAGGAACAGGTTCTCGGATAATCATTCTGCATGCTGAGTCTTCTTCTGGTTTTGTTTCTGAGAGTAAACTTCTATTTATGTGTAAGAAAAACAGCAGTGACTACCATTTGGAAATTATAGCTGTCAGTTTCGTGACGTGATTCACAATTCTTGTCATGCCTTGCTTCGAAGTTGGTCATTTCTAGTTAAATTTCAACTGTTACAGAGAAAATACCAAGTATAAACACCAGAAGAGCCGAGATTTTTCCCTAGCTCAAAAATAAAAAAATTAAGCACAGTATAAACCAAACTCGTGCCGATCTCCTGCAGCTCGTTAATTTATTCAAGTCACGTGACAAAACGTGCAAACTTGACTTCCTTGCAGGTGAATGGGGTCACACAGTTTTGCGTTTGCCAATTTGCTACTGTCAGTGTAGCCGTATGGAATTAATTTGGGCAAAAGATAAGGCTACGTGAGGGAGAAAAGAAAGGAGAAAACAAAACTTTCAAGATAACATTCACTGAAATGCTTGTGCGTAAGGCAATAGACAACATCCCACCCAGAGCGTAGTCATAGTCTGTGCGGCATGCTGAAGAGCTTCATAAAGAATAATTTGATAGGGAAGTGATTATGGATATAAACCTTGAACTTATCATCGTAAATTTACAATCAGATTTTTCGGAAACAGATTCAAATAGAAGTGACGGTGGTATTGCAATGTAGACTTTGGAACAAAGTAATAATATTTCTTAGTTTTAAAGATTCCTGATTTAAAAAATGTGTTTGTCAGCATATCATTTGCTTACGTAATAATGACAACTTCCTAGCCTTTTTGATTAGATTTAGGACTTTGTATCCTTTGAATTACGCAGACTATAATGTTCAACATATTGCCCAAGGAGAAGTGAAGCTTCTTCCACCATGCTGTATGCTCTAGTAACACGCGAAAATGCAGCTGGATAAATTCGTCAAAAGTCTGATATTTCTACAAGTAAACCACTGTCATTTTCAAGACACGAACTGGATAAGGCCCTAAAATGACAGTAACTGTTACTTGTCGAGATATCGGTGGATTTTAATGTTATCGGTCATCATTCTCTGGAGTTATTCGCAGATGATGGTTAATCGTTTGCTTGTTCAATGGATTATAAATGCGGTTTCTCACTGTAATGTTGAGCGAGTCAGTTTACACTCATAGTGCCTGTTAACAGCGAAAAATATGACAACTTACTGACCATTCTTACGATATTTTCTTTTCTACTACTAATTCTTTTTTACGCGCAGTGATTACATTTAACTAATCAGACACATCAACACACACTCTTTATACACATGTTTAAAAATTCTATTGAGTAGAAGCAGTTTTCAAGCAAATATAATGATTTCAGTTTGTGCTTGAAGTTAGTTTTGTTGTGTATTAAATTTTTACTTACGATACAGTTCAAATGATAATCAATGATAATTATCGCAAGCAGCTTCAATGATCTTGTTGTTAGACAATTGTCATTTTGAGAAAAATCGTACTTCACGTCTTCACACAGCTGTGTCACCTGTTCTCCCCTCCCGACGACACACAGAGTAAAGATGTGGGGCGGCGGACGCAGTGTCGTCAAGACGTTAACTAATATTTCTCTCATGACGACTGATCGAAATTGATTTTAATATTTACTATTCCTCTCATAGATTTGAAAGTATAATAACATATACTGTACTCAAATGAGCCCGACTGTTTTACGCAGCAACGCAGTTCGGCAACGTGGATTTTGTTTGCCCATTCTCTGCTGCCGCACATGCGCAGTGCTCATCCTTTCACAACTGTGCGTTTGTGTTGTTCCAACACCACTGCGCCCACGTGCACTGCTAGACTGGTGCCGACAGAGGATCACTTGGGAAGTGGAATGGCACGCTGTGGTCTTCAGCGATGAACACGAGCTATGGTCGATTGTCCGTACAACATAGACCCAGAAAACGCTGTTTCATAGAGTGCATTCGTCTTACGTGCCGCCGTCTTACGTGACGCGAGCTATAGTACGTGGTGTAGCCTCCACAGGCGGCAGTGCAGGCGCTGACTCTGGCACCCAGTCGATCGTACAGACGGCGAACACTCTCCTGGAATACGTTATGCCACGCCTGCTCGTCTCTATTCACGTAGTTCTGTAAGAGTTGTTGGCTGACGAGTCGCACGAGTCACTTCTTGTCCCATCATATCCAACACGTGCTCGACTGGACACAGGTCTGGATATCATGCTAGTCAGGGAAGTTGCTGCACGACTTTCAGAGCACGTTAAGTTTACCTGGCAGTGTGTAGGGGAGCATTATTTCGTTGGAACAACACATCATCTTCCAGTTGCAAGAACGACAAAAGAACAGACACAACAACAATCTGCCCATACCGAGCGCTGGTAGCGTCCACACCAGAAACAACAAAGGTGAACGACTCTTGTAGCTTGCCACACCCCAGACCACAAGATCTGGGATGTGGTCTGTATGTCTTGGACGAATGCACTCTATGAAACAGTGTTTTCTGGGTCTATGTTGTACGGACAATCGACCATAGCTCGTGTTCATCGCTGAAGACCACAGCGTGCCATTCCACTTCCCAAGTGATCCTCTGTCGGCACCAGTCTAGCAGTGCACGTGGGCGCAGTGGTGTTGGAACAACACATAATCTTCTTGTTGTAAGAATGACAAAAGGACGGGCCTATCAACATTCTGCACTTACTGAACGCTCTTTAGCGTCCCCTTCAGAAACACCAAAGCTTACTGCAGCCTAGACCATCAGATCTGGTGTGTCTTGGAAGAATGCAGTCTGTGTGAGAACGCTCAACAGGTCTACGTCGTAGGGCAAACGACCATCACTTGCGTGCAGGACACGATCTGCTTTCATCGCTGAAGCGCACAACGTGCTAGCCAAGCTTCCAAGAAATCCTCTGAAGGCATCAGTCGAACCATGCGCGTCGATGCTGTGCTGGGATTGGAAGACAGGCTAGAGTTGTGTGTGCCCGTAGTCCTACTGCTAATGATCAGTTTGCAACAGTTAGTGGTGACATGTCTGGACTCACAAGCCCTCTTACCTGTGCTGTTGTAGCTGTATGATCTGTGACTGCTGCCCTTACAATACGACGAAACTGGCAGGCGTCTGTGCTGTCTGGATGTACAGAATGACATCTACGGGCGTGAGAATGTTCACATAACATATGATATTAGAAACGTTGCATAACTGACGCAGAACATCCAGCTTGTGTGGTAGTTCTCCAAAAGGACGGTTCCACCACTCGGAAGGCCACAATTTCAGACCTTTCAAACTCATTGAGTTGGCTGCAGGAAGCATTAGTGCACCTCCGTGGATGGCTGCCTGTTTGCTTCACACTTTTGCACCACACTGAGCCTTCCGACTGTGAGCATTCCCTATGAAAGGGCTGACAGAGATGGTGCTATGGTAGCTAAGCCACTACCCATCTGTTGCGAACGATGTTGAAACCATTACCAGTACATCTACTATCCTCCAGGTCTCTCTGAGCGTACTATTTTTTCCAGCAGTGTAATCATAGGCGCTTGCAGAGACATGGTAGTGAACAAAAGTAGGGCGAGGCGTCTGTCATCATCGCAACAAACTCACGCAAACCTATCTGAACTCCTGCGGTCAGCGGACCGAACACAGCTGTGAAATTGAAGAAACTTCAGCAAGTCCGTCGCCACAAAAATGCAAACGAACTTCACCTTCTCCATGACAATGCAAGGCCTCCCACAAGTCTGTGCATCCGAGAGGAGCTCACAAAACTTCGCTGACTGTTCTTCCTCGTCCACTCTACAAACCGGATCTCGCGGTTTCAGACTTTCATCTGTTAGGTCCTGTGAAGGATACACTCCGCGGTAAGCAGTATGTTGATGGTGGGGAGGTTAGTGATGCAGCAGTACAATGCCGGCTAGAGGCCTTACCAGTAAAGTGGTGTCAGGCTCGCACTCAACAGAGATTACGTTGAAAAATACACTACTGGCCATTAAAATTGCTACACCACGAACATGACGTGCTACAGACGCGAAATTTAACCGACAGGAAGAAGATACTGTGAGATGCAAATGATTAGCTTTTCAGAGCATTCACACCAGGTTGGCGCCGGTGGCGTCACCTACAACGTGCTGACATAAGGAAAGTTTCGAACCGATTTCTCATACACAAACAGCAGTTGACCGGCGTTGCCTGGTGAAACGTTGTTGTGATGCCTCGTGTAACGAGGAGAAATGCGTACCATCACGTTTCCGACTTTGATAAAGGTCGGATTGTAGCCCATCGCGATTGCGGTTTATCGTATCGCGACATTGCTGCTCGTGTTGGACGAGATCCAATGACTGTTAGCAGAATGTGGAATCGGTGGGTTCAGGAGGGTAATACGGAACGCCATGATGGATCCCAACGGCCGCGTATCACTAGCAATCGAGATGGCAGGCATCTTATCAGCATGGCTGTAACGGATCGTGCAGCCACGTCTCGATCCCTGAGTCAACAGATGGGGACGTTTGCAAGACAACAACCATCTGCACGAACAGTTCGACTACATTTGCAGCAGCATGGACTATCAGCTCGGAGACCATGGCTGCGGTTACCCTTGACGCTGCATCACAGACAGGAGCGACTGCGATGGTGTACTCAACGACGAACCTGGGTGCACGAATGGCAAAACGTCATTTTTTCGGATGAATCCCGGTTCAGTTTACAGCATCATGATAGTCGCGCATCCGTGTTTGGCGTATCGAAGTGAACGCACATAGGAAGCGTGTATTCGTCATCGCCATACTGCCGTATCATTCGGCGTGGTAGTATGGGGTTGCATTGGTTACACGTCTCGGTCACCTCTTGTTCGCATTGACGGCACTTTGAACCGTGGACGTTACATTTGAGATGTGTTACGACCCGTGGCTCTACCCTTCATTCGACCCCTGCGAAACCCTACATTTCAGCAGGATACTGCACGACCGCATGTTGCAGGTCCTTTCTGGATACAGAAAATGTTCGACTGCTGCCATGGCCAGCACATTTTCCAGATCTCTCACCAACTGAAAACGTGTGGTCAATGGTGGCCGACAACTGGCGCGTCACAATACGCCAGTCACTACTCTTGATAAACTGTGGTATCGTGTTGAAGCTGCATGGGCAGCTGTACCTGTACACGCCATCCGAACTCTGTTTGACTCATTGCCCAGTCGTATCAAGGCCGTTATTACGGCCAGAGGTGGTTGTTCTGGGTACTGATTTCTCAGGATCTATGCACCCAAATTGCGTGAAAATGTAATCACATGTCAGCTCTAGTGTAATATATTTGTCCAATGAATACCCGTTTAGCATTCTTGTTGGTGTAGCAATTTTAATGGCCAATAGTGTAGGTTTTTGTAGCCAAAAGGGTGAGAAATAATGAGGTGTATTGGAATCCTGGATAAACCCAACCTACTTTCATAAAAAAAAGTGTTGTATTACGTACTGAACGCCCTTCGTAGTTAGCAGTCAGCGATACGCTCCCAAAATTTCCCTTTGTAGTTCGCACACAAGTATGACATGCTCAGTCGGAAGCATCCACGCTTTTAAGAAGATATTTACCAAAAATGGTTCCAGTGGCTCTAAACACTATGGGACTTAATATCCGAGGTCATCAGTCCCCAGACTTTGAACTACTTAAACCTAACTAACCTAAGGACATCAAACATCCATGCCCGAGTCAGGATTCGAACCTGCGCCGGCCGGAGTGGCCGTGCGGTTCCAGGCGCTACAGTCTGGAACCGCGAGACCGCTGCTGTCGCAGGGTCGAATCCTGCCTCGGGCATGGATGTGTGTGGTGTCCTTAGGTTACTTAGGTTTAAGTAGTTCTAAGTTCTAGGGGACTGATGACCTCAGAAGTTAAGTCCCATAGTGCTCAGAGCCATTTGATCCGTTTGATTCGAACCTGCGGCAGTAGTAGCCGCGTGGTTCTGGACTGAAGCGCCTAGAACCGCTCGGTCACCGCGGCCGGCAAGATATTTATCACGAAGGCCGCTCCTCACAGCCTAGTCTTGGAGAATGGAACATAATTTAGGTTTGATCAGTTTAGGGACTTCTCCAAAAGCAATGGAACCCAACATACATTTATGTCACTTTTCATCCCGCCTAACCGCGGGGCTGAGCGCTTTGCGCACACATTCAAAACGCAGATGACCAGAACCGTCACTACAGCTTATAAATAAGAAAGATGCGCTCCATGCCTTTCTTATCAGTTCATAAGAACACTCCTGTCTAGGGTCCATCACCAGCTGAAATCGTGCATACCGTCGGCAGCGCACGGTATTGGAGCTCCTGTGGCAGACATCTGACGTCCAGTAGCTGCACGCGACATACAGTGGGCACCATTTGGACCTGCACGTACGACCGGGTCCCGCGCTGCCACTGGGAACTGCATGAAGTCTGACGTAGAGCCAAACGGGATGCACCCAGTGCGTCGCTCAAATCAACTCAACCGACAGGTGCCTTCCATTAAGCAGCCACAGTCCGGCCTCCTCAACTCGGCAGTGGTGCAAGGGGGTGAGGTATACCCCTTACGACGAATTTCTATAGTTAATCGTTAGATGGAATGTCAGACTATTAGGTTGGTGTAGAAGTGCGTAGCGTTTTTGTTTTGCATGGTGGTATTCCAGTTGCTATGGGTTCATTTATCGAATGTCACTTTTTATTTGTAGTTCACTGTTGCTATTTGAGTTTACATATTGTCATTTTGTCATTCAGAGATAGTGAATGGAGCTATGGGCACTAGAAAATGGAGGGCGCAGTGGAGAAATCGGAACATTTCCGACATATTCTTCTGTTTGATTTCGAAGAGGGGAGTGACAGCAGCAGAGGCAGTTGGGGACATTTGCAACTTTGGATGACGATAATGCCATTGGACAGAGCATGGAAAAAGAATGGTATTCTCGTTTTGAGGAGGATCGTCTTGACATTAGTGAGTCTCCAAGTTCTGGAAGACCTTCAGGGTTTGATGAAGATAGTTTAAACCCATTAATCGACAACGATCCACGTCAGTGTACTTGAGAAGTGGCAAATGTGATCAACAGTCATCATTACACCACCGTACGACATTTTCATGCAAGGGGTAAGGTTCAAAAATCGAGTGTAAGGGTACCGCATGCCGTAAGCCAAATTCACAAAAATCAGCACGTGGCCAAATGTGCATCCCTGTTTGCTCGTCATGTACCTGCTATAGAACAATATCGACCATTCCTATCCTTTATCGTTACTGCTGACGACAAATGATGTCTTTATGCTAACTTAAGGACAAGAAAGGCATAGTTGAGAACAAACAAAGCAGCAATTCCCCGCACAAAGACGTGCGCCCATCCGCAAAAGACGATGTTACGCATCTGGTGGAACAGCGACGGTGTAGTGTACTACAAATTGCACCCCGGATGAGTAATCATCACTGATAACATTTATTGTCAACAACTGAGATGTCTTGCAGACGCATTCCCAGAACAACCAGAGAGACCGCGTGAAGTGATGCCACACCACGGTATCGTTCGCCCACATACTGCTAGGCTGACAGCAAACACTATACAGGCGTTGCGTTTGAAAGTCATTCCACATCCTCCTTATTCACCTGATGTAGTGTAGGAGAATGTATTACTGATGAATTAAGTCTCCGTTATGTGTATCTGGAGAGCTGCATCAAACCAGTTTCAGGACTGAAGACCACAACAACAACAACATGTGTATCTGTTGTGTTTATTGAACGTATGGAAAAGCGCTACGAACTTATGCACAAACATAATACTTTGTTGTTCCAGGTATTTCCTACAAGATGTCAGTAGATTAGTGTGTGTTTTTGTAACTTTAGTTTTGAATAGGACTTCGTGACGTGCTTCTGAAGCAAGTTTGAGCTTGCTGAGGTTTGTGAAACCCTAACAGACCACTGACGTCAGTACGAAGAAAATTTCGAGGTAGCCATTTCATAGCAGTTTTGGGCGTATTTTGCATAATATATGATAATTGACTAAAATTAATAACAAATACGATTTTACGTAGATCATTATGGGCCAGAAGGGGACCAAGTGGGAATGTGGATTGATGACAAATTTCACGAGGGGCCAGTTCATTCCGATGATGGTGATGAAGAGAACGCTGTTATTGTCAGTGATCTCGATGCATCACATCATAGCAAGAAGGAAATAAAAACGATGAAGATAAGGTGAGTGACAGTTATTTTCTACGAAATGACGGGACGATTAAATAGAGAAAAGAACTTCCGCGACCTAATGTAAAGCCACAGAATATTATTATCCGTCTTGCAGGCATCGTTGGTGGTGCCACACAATATTACACCGCCAGAGTGTTTCACTCTCTTTATACCTCTTGATATTACTGAAGAAACTGTTTTGTTTGCAAATAAGCGCTTACAGAAACAGAGAGAGAAATATTCCAAAGAATACATGTCAAAACCGACAACGAAGAACGAAATGATGGCAGAACTATTGTTTCTGTATTTAGCAAGCACACACGGCACGCAGATTGAATATAGAACTCTGAGCATCTGATGGGCCTGGGCTGGAGATTTGTCGGGCTACTATATCGCTCCAAAGATTCCAGTTACTCTTGTGAAGGCTTCGTTTTGATGACCAAGATACAGGAGTACCCAGTCAGAAATATTCTTTACTAGTTTGTCAACAACTGTAAAAAATATTTCACATAAGCGGAAAATTGTAATCGTCTCGAGGGAACTACCCCTTCAGAATGTACACACCCAATAAGCCGATAAAGTATTGTTTGAAAATCTTTGCATTATTTTATGCCCACATGTATTACACCTTGAATTTGGAAATCTGTGTAGGTCAGCAGCCATATGGCCGTGTCAAAGTTAGCAATGGAACGGAAGACTTAGTGAAACGAATTATACAACCTATTTCGGGTTCTAGTAGGAATGTTACGGTAGATAACTCATTCACAACATATAGCCTTGCCTTTAAATTTCTAAAGATACCGTACATAACCTATAGTTACAGAATGTATATACAGCCACATCGGTTGCAGAATTTTTTTTTTTTCGATAGCACTAGAGCAATCTTCATCAGAATAAAAAAAATAGCACAATTCTAAGAAACAGGAAAGATTTCGCCATTATTTGTAAACACATGTCAGAAGTTCTTGAAAAATTTGTTTCTAGATCTAATTATGGCCAATTGAATAAGAAACAAAATCTGAATCCCCCTAGAAAACTGAATGCATGTGTGCGACGACATTCAGCAGAGCCTTTACATCAAGAACATAACAAAGTTAAGAAAAAAGATGCCGTTATGTGAAATGTACAAAGAAAAAAGACTGCGAAACAAAATATATTTGCAAGAGGCGTGTGGACCGTGTAGTAATAATATCTAATAATTGTGTCAGTAAGAATAAATTAGATGATGAACCATGAAAATGTTTTTCGCATAATGAGTGTGTTGTGGTATTGTCTTTACATAAAACATATTTTGTTGATTGTAACATCAGTTATTTCAATGCAGCAGCTTTGGAAACAAAACAAAATCAGTATTGTATGAGTCAATATTTGTAACTGGTATGCGTCTAATAATCCAAACATATTATTAAATTATAAAAAAATAAAGATGTTTTACACATCTCCAAAATCACAAGACCAATTTCAATCAAACTTGATAACATATCCCTTTATGCCAGGCAACAATCTCTGTAGGAGTAAGAGCCACCTAACTATAATAGTTCAGGAAATGTGAAGTCATAAACAGTGAGATGCGTGAGAAACTGCCACATCTGGCATGATATTTACATTTCTTGCTTGTGGGCTACTAACTCTATTCGCAACATACTGTGTTTTGCAGATAATATCCACATATGCCGCTGAATATACCTACACAAATATATACTACTGGCCATTAAAATTGCTACACCACGAAGATGACGTGCTACAGACGCGAAATTCAACTGACAGGAAGAAGATGTTGTGATATGCAAATAATTAGCTTTTCAGAGCATTCACACAAGGTTGGCGGCGGTGGCGACACCTACAACGTACCGACATAAGGAAAGTTTCCAACCGATTTCTCATACACAAACAGCAGCTGACCGGCGTTGCCTGGTGAAACGTTGTTGTGAGGAGGAGAAATGCGTACCATCACGTTTCCGACTTTGATAAAGGTCGGATTGTAGCCTATCACGATTGCGGTTTATCGTATCGCGACATTGCTGCTCGCGTTGGTCGAGATCCAATGACTGTTGGCAGAATATGGAATCGGTGGTTTCAGGAGGGTTATACGAGTTGCATTCAAGTTCTAAGGCCTCCGATTTTTTGTCTCCGGACTGGAAAGAGATAGAAACATGCGCATTGTTTTAAAATGAGGCCGCGTTCATTGTCAACACGTCCCAGAGATGGCAGCACCATACGGCAGATGGAATTTTACCGCCAGCGGCGAGAATGAGAACTGTTTTAAATACTTAAAATGGCGACGTTTTCCTTACTTGAACAGCGTGAAATCATTCGTTTTCTGAATTTGCGTGGTGTGAAACCAATTGAAATTCATCGACAGTTGAAGGAGACATGTGGTGATGGAGTTATGGGTGTGTCGAAAGTGCGTTCGTGGGTGCGACAGTTTAATGAAGGCAGAACATCGTGTGACAACAAACCGAAACAACCTCGGGCTCGCACAAGCCAGTCTGACGACATGATCGAGAAAGTGGAGAGAATTGTTTTGGGGGATCGCCGAATGACTGTTGAACAGATCGCCCCCAGAGTTGGCATTTCTGTGGGTTCTGTGCACACAATCCTGCATGACGACCTGAAAATGCGAAAAGTGTCATCCAGGTGGGTGCCACGAATGCTGATGGACAACCACATGGCTGCCCGTATGGCATGTTGCCAAGCAATGTTGACACGCAACAACAGCATGAATGGGACTTTCTTTTCGTCGGTTGTGACAATGGATGAGATGTGGATGCCATTTTTCAATCTAGAAAAAAAGCGCCAGTCAACTCAATGGTAGCACACAGATTCACCGTCACCAAAAAAATTTCGGGTAACCGCCAGTGCTGAAAAAATGATGGTGTCCATGTTCTGGGACAGCGAGGGCGTAATCCTTACCCATTGCGTTCCGAAGGGCACTACGGTAACAGGTGCATCCTACGAAAATGTTTTGAAGAACAAATTCCTTCCTGCACTGCAACAAAAACGTCCGGGAAGGGCTGCGCGTGTGCTGTTTCACCAAGACAACACACCCGCACATCGAGCTAACGTTACGCAACAGTTTCTTTATGATAACAACTTTGAAGTGATTCCTCATGCTCCCTACTCACCTGACCTGGCTCCTAGTGACTTTTGGCTTTTTTCAACAATGAAAGACACTCTCCGTGGCCGCACATTCACCAGCCATGCTGCTATTGCCTCAGCGATTTTCCAGTGGTCAAAACAGACTCCTAAAGAAGCCTTCGCCGCTGCCATGGAATCATGGCGTCAGCGTTGTGAAAAATGTGTACGTCTGCAGGGCGATTACGTCGAGAAGTAACGTCAGTTTCATCGATTTCGGGTGAGTAGTTAATTAGAAAAAAAATCGGAGGCCTTAGAACTTGAATGCACCTCGTACGGAACACCGTGCTGGATTCCAACGGCCTCGTATCACAAGCAGTCAAGATGACAGGCATCTTATCCGCATGGCTGTAACGGATCGTGCAGCCACGTCTCTATCCCTGAGTCAACAAATGCAGACGTTTGCAAGACAACAATCATCTGCACGAACAGTTCGACGATGTTTGCAGCAGCATGGACTATCACCTCGGAGACCATGGCTGCGGTTACCCTTGATGCTGCATCACAGACAGGAGCGCCTGCGATGCCGTACTCAACGACGAACCTGGGTGAACGAATGACAAAACCTAACTTTTTTGGATGAATCCAGGTTCTGTTACAGCATCATGATGGTCGCATCTGTGTTTGGCGACATCGCGGTGAACGCACATTGGAAGCGTGTATTCGTCATCGCCATACTGGCGTGATGGTACGGGGTGCCATTGGTTACACATCTCGGTCACCTCTTGTTCGCCTTGACGGCACTTTGAACCGTGGACGTTACATTTGAGATGTGTTACGACCCGTTCCTCTACCCCTCATTCGACCCCTGCGAAACCCTACATTACAGCAGGGTAATGCACGACCGCATGTTGCAGGTCCTTTCTGGATGCAGAAAATGTTCGACTGCTGCCATGGCCAGCACATTTTCCAGATCTCTCACCAACTGAAAACGTGTGGTCAATGGTGGCCGACAACTGGCGCATCACAATACGCCAGTCACTACTCTTGATAAACTGCGGTATCGTGTTGAAGCTGCATGGGCAGCTGTACCTGTACACGCCATCCAAGCTCTGTTTGACTCAATGCCCATGCGAATTACGGCCAGAGGTTGATTTATCAGGATCTATGGATTAAAATTGGGTGAAAATGTAATCACATGTCAGTTGTAGTATAATATATTTGTCCAATGAATACCCTTTTATCATCTGCATTTCTTTTTGGTGTAGCAATTTTAATGGTCAGTAGTGTAATATACAACACGTGCTTGAAGAGATATGACGTGATAAATACTGAGATGAGTGAAAAAATGCCACATCATGTATGAAGTTTAATACATTTATTCTTACTATTAAGACACGCCAACAGTCAAGTCAATTTAAGGAAGTCCTTGACGCCTGTCAGTGCTTACGACAACTTCCAACTGTGAAGCGCAAACAGCTGTAGGCTAAAATAAAGGTCTTCTGCATTCCAGGCGACACCACTACCAGGTTAAAGCAGCCATTCGCAGGCGGACCAGTGACGAAAACCATGCACACCAACCATCCCACTCACAGCCGTGATCCGTTCGGCTGTGTGTGGCGACCGCCTGGAGGACTCTACCACTTTTCCCGCCCCCCCCCCCCCCCTCGAAAACAACACAAAGACACACAATACTCTTTATTGATGGAGGGAAGGTAGTTAGGTAGAGGTCTGGCTGATGAGGTAGCAGTTGACTGATGGAACTAACACACCCTGACCATGGACGCGATCAGGAGCCAATCGCCAACACACAGGCAAGTGGTTTGGGGCAGTCCTGTGTGGAAAATGGCTCGGCCGACCGCTCGGCCTGTGTGTTGGAGCTTGGCACTGGCCCAGCATGGTGCTACATCAGATGTTTCCCATCGTGCCATCCCCAACTGTTACCTGTGAGACCCACAGAGGTTCATGCCCGCATGGATCGCCCACTTCTCACATCAGGCGAGACAAGAACATACACACACCATCATCCAGCTCGTTGTCTCCATTGCTGGACATTTCCAGTCATACCAAATGACTGCAAAGGGTGGGGAGGGGGGGGGGGGGGGGAAGGGCGACACCTATTCCCCTTGGCCGGCTGGAGTCACCAAGCGGTTCTAGGCGCTACAGTCTGGAACCGCGTGACCGCTACGCTCGCAGGTTCGAATCCTGTCTCGAGCATGGATGTGTGTGATGTCCTTAGGTTGGTTAGGTTTAAGTAGTTCAAAGTTCTAGGGGACTGATGACCTCAGAAGTTAAGTCCCATAGTGCTCAGAGCCATTTGAACCATTTTTGAACTTATTCTCGCCCAAATAACAACGTCTATTACAATACAGAAAATATCAATGTTAGCGAGTCAAAGAGGCTGCAGGGTCCAGCAGCTCTGGATGGGCAGCACTCTCAGTTAACCATCTGGTCCCACCAACTAGAGGCCAGAATGTCTTTATAAGTAGTGGCTGAGAGCTCCACAGTCATGTTGTTTGCTGAGTGAAGACTGTAAATATCAACCTTGTGACACACTATAAAAACCTGGCTGCCTGCTACTAGACTGGACTATGGGCTGCTATACAGTACCTGTTGCTGTGCTGATAACGACTTTTCGAGAACTTACTGAGTTTCTGAGATCATTCTTCTCACTCACACCAGCTCATTCATACTTTTGTGAACTGAAAATTGTTCTGCGGTTGTTTGATTGTAAACTAGTGAAAAATGGCACACAGGAATTAAACAACCGAATACAAAATTTTTCATCTGCTCGTTGCCTCCCATCTAATTTTCAACTTAAAATTAACAGAAGATAGGGAAGCCCATCCCTGAATGAGATGATTCTAAACGGATCTGTATTGTGTGGTGCATATTGAAATCTTACGTTATAGATTATATGAGTTTGATTACACTACATCAGTGTATTAATATTAAATATTAACCACACTATCTGCACGTGACTGAACGTTTCTTACCTGTTTAAAGGTTTAAAAATCAGGTAATGTGGTGAAAGTGTGAGCAGAGTAGATTATGAGGTCAGTATCTCCTTTCTAAGTAACGCCTATCTAAATAAATATCTAGAGTAATCATACTGCTTGGGCTTGGATGAAGTTAACTAATCTATGAGAATAAGCAAACAGCATATTGGTATAGGGTACAAAAACCATTGTTGATGCTTTAAGCGAAAATGTGATGTAGTGTATTATGGAAATAGAAATTTTTGTCTCGGGAAGAATCAGCAGTTTTAATGGACTAGAAACTTTCTAAATGAAATTTCTCTAACATTTATGCTGTTCATGGTTTCTCTCTTTCATTGGTAGCGTCTTACGTTCATAATAGACAGCAGATGACAGACAAGTAAACTGCGCTAAATGAGTGATAATCTTATAATGGGGCAATGGATGATCGTTGTTGTACCCATTTCAGTTCATAAACTTGATAAATTACCTTCCAAAGAGTCGTAGGATGTTTATGAACTGTAACGTTTGCTGACAACATGAGGATATTAATCAATAACCCAAACTCACCGTGACCTACAACTGGTTCACAATAATTGATTTCCCACTAATCTCAGAAGTATTAATTTGGAAAATATGAAAGAAACTGATTTTATAGACTTCAGTGATCGCACACTAAACGCAGTACTTGGTTTGTGTCAAATTCCTCAACATTTATGTGGATAAAAAGCCAAGACAAAGTCAACACAGAGTAAAATCAAACATGATGAAGTCATCTCAGCTTATCAGCCGAGTCAAGGCGTCATCCTGTGGCAACGTTCAACAGGCTTCCTGCTTGTCATCTTCAGACGAAGACTTCGACTTCACCTGAAGATGGCAAGAAGGAAACGTGTCGCGACGTGGCCACAGAACGACGCTTTCACACGGCTGATAATCCAAGAAGGCTTCATCATCGAGATTCGCCGAGGAAGACTAAATTTGCATAAAATCAAGTATCTTGTTTTGCACACAGGTAAACTGTGTACTGGGTAGGTTGAAAACAAAAATTTGGCCTATTTTCACTCATAAATACAACTCAAAGTATAATATATCTCTTAAAAAAACTAGTAATAATAACATTGTTGTTGTTGTGGTCTTCAGTCCAGAGACTGGTTTGTTGCAGCTCTCCATGCTACTCTATTCCGTGCAAGATTCTTCATCTCCGAGTAACTACTGCAACTTACATTCTTCTGAATCTGATTAGTGTATTCATCTCTTGATCTCCCTCTACGATTTTTACCCTCCACGCTTCCCACCATCACTAAATTGGTGATCCCTTGATGCTGCAGAACGCGTCCTACTAACCGATGCCTTCTTCTAGTCAAGTTGTGCCACAAATTCCTCTTCTACCCGATTCTATTCAGTACCCCCTCATTAGTGACGTGATCTACCCATCTGATCTTCAGCATTCTTCTGTAGCACCATATTTCGAAAGCTTCTATTCTCTTCTTGTCTAAACTATTTATCGTCCATATTTCACACCAATACATGGCTATACTCCATACAAATACTTAGAAAAGACTTCTTGACACTTAAATCTATACTCGATGTTAACAAATTTCTGTTCTTCAGAAACGCTTTTCTTGCCATTGCTAGTCTACATATTACATCCTCTCTACTTCGACAATCATCAGTTACTTTGCTCCCCAAATAGCAGAACTCATCTACTACTTTAAGTGTCTCATTTCTTAATCTAGTTCCCTTAGCATCACCTGATTTAATTAGACTACATTCCATTATCATCAGTATGCTTTTGTTGATGATCATGTTATATCTGCCTTTCAAGACACTGTCCATTCCGTTCAACTGCTCTTTCAGGTCCTTTGCTGTCTCTGACAGAATTACAATGTCAAATAACATTGCATAAAGTGTATAACAATACATCCTGCAGAGGTCTCTTCAGGGATTTGGTATTTCTAAAATTTCTGTCTCAGAATTTATCATTAATGGTATTATTAAGTAGTAACAATAATGTATTTAAGATGAAGTGAGAATAAAGGATAAAAAATATTTCCCAAAAAGATCATGACTCATTGTCTTTTATTTCGTGTTATCCCTGTTGCAAAGGGTCTGTGTAATCTGTGGGCAGACCGAAAGCAAAAATTTTTAAAAACTGGAAATCTACTGACAATCAAATATGAATTCAAAATTTCTAATAAAATACTCCTTCTCCAAATTATCCATACGCAAGAGCTGTAAACACCGATTACATGGATAATTCATCAAAAAGTTGATTGTAGACGAGCCTCTACTCGTACTGTGTGAAGATATCTATTATTCTTTGATATGTATCAGTGTAGAGCGTAAGGACTAGTAGATAGCTACCTAGCTCAATGGCGTAAACAGCATCTTTCTCAAGGTCATAATCTGCTGGTTTTATCATGTTGGTGTTCAGCACATGTATGTACGAACAAAATGTAGCAGTTTATTCACTGTTCTACATTGTATACAGCTGCTTCTCTCTGTTAAGGTGCATCTTGCCTCATTCACACCCTTGATGGTTCTTCAATATGATATCAGCCGAAATGGAAGGATGAATGAATGATGAAAATTTTATGATGTTTTGAAAAACCTAGTTTGCTCTGTTGTGAAATGCATTGAGGAAACCATTATTATTTTTATGAACACATATAAATGCATCTACAAAGAATATGCTGTTTATATTTAAGTTTAAAGGAATGTTTCTGATTACCTGTTCTGGGATTCTTGGAAAAATGAAGGTCTCGTACCCTGTCGAAGTTACAGTCATTAGATACTGAGAGATCCTCGACTGCAGCCTAGACTTAATCCTCACAATACCAAGGATGTACTTTTGAAAGTATTGTAATTTAATCACATACTTTATATCTTAAAATTTTGAAAAAATTTTTGTTCATTATTTCTTATGCTAGATTCTATAATTGTTTTAAAATTTTCAGTGAAACTTAACCCAAAAATTTAAGTCTTAGAAGTGAATGTGACTTTTGCAACAAATGTCATGCTAATATTTTCTGGCTCAGAATCCTTATTACACATCTGCATACCTTTAAAAAGCATGTTGTAAATAAAAGTCAATGAGTAATATCGAAATTTGCTTTTTTTTAGTTTTTTGTGGTGATCTTGGAGTACCCCTACCTTCAGTGTACACATTACGGAAAATGCTTTAATATTGCTAAGAAGTAATTCGTTAATAAAAAAGTATGTTGTTGATAAAAGTTAACAACAATTAACGATATTTATTGTGGTGTGCATAACGTATCTCCCCAAACTCACCCCTTGGTAGCACAAGTTATGGAAAATGTGTTGGTTTAGCTAGTGTCGGTGTTCCAACATACAACGAATAACCTGTACAACAGTACTGTATGTCTTCAACGTGGAAATATTTACACATTGCTATACACATTTTGTATTCACAGGGAATGAGACACTTCAAGTGCACTGCTTACTTAGAGAAACAAGACTTTTACTGCCACACTCCAGCCTTGTCAATAACGAATTTAGAATGTTTTTAACAGTGAATTTAGCAAATAAAAAGTGCATTTCCTTTCATTCCATGAGCAAGGAATTTTGATAAGCAGGCAGTTTTTGCCAGCGATAAACACAGGACATCCATGTCCCTACTAACGCTACTACGCTAAAACCACTTCTTAGAAAAATGCTAAGGAAATGGAGACTGACAGCACATACCTCAATTAGACGACTGATATTTGGATGCTCTATCCTCCATGAGGCCGGGCAAATGTCGTACTTGGACGTAATCACGAGCGCTGCGTAGGCGAAGGCGACAGAGCCTACGGTGGGATGGAATTCTCCGATTATGGGCACAAAAACAAGACTACAGTGGGCGACTAATCCTAAAGCCACCATTATGACTCGCTCTGTGTCTGAACTCATAGCAGATGGTTTTCAGTTCGCCGAGTGCCGTCACATCAACTTATGTTGTGCGATTAACGCCAAAATCATCCATGTGCGTTAACGATCTGCCTTTATCGAACATTGTCAAATAACATAGCGAACCATAAGCGAACCATTATCGTGTTAGGGCCGCGTGTCATCAGTAAAGGAGCGATGCCGTTAGCGTCCCTCTGCTCGCTTCAGTTATGTATAAATACTCTGCGATCACAGATGTAACAGAAAGAAAGATTCTAACTTAAAATACACAATAACGATAAAGCGCTGGCGATATCAACTGCAATCGATTTCTCGCTTCGAGCACACATGAGATATTTACTGCACAAGAGTATTTCGAGCGACATTGTATTGTGAAGTTCGGCTATGGACAATTAACTGCTATGTTTAGCAGCAGTGACATTTGACATGTCACTTCTTTATGTCGCCAATAATAGCAATAACAAAAAGTTAAAATTGTTAAGACTTTTTGATATACCGATCTAAGCCAAAATGGATAATGGCGCCGGCGCAGAGATGCTACTAGTTGCTAGCGGGAAACTCGCTGCGCCTGGCTGTTACGAGGCGTGACTACAGAGTTGCGTCCTACCGAAGCTATGGTTCGGTAGTTTTGACACGATACATGATTTTCGTAGCAAAGGGCAGCATTGGTTCAGAAAGAAACTTAAATGAATGTGAGAGAGAATCTGGAATAGGATGTCTTCTCTTTGTTTTGTTTGTTTGGTTGTTTGATTTGCATATAATTATAACCGAAAATAATCCAGTGTTAGTCCATTTTGTATTCTATATACTTATCGAATATAAAATGCATTTTATACGTAGTAAAAATAAGTTGATCGCCTAACTTCGGCACTTTTATGCAGCCAAAGCAATTACTTTTCCCGCAAGTACAGGTTACAATCACAAACATAAAAAAGTATATATATTTATATATATATATATAAAATTATTGTTATTTTGTTCTCAGTAGAACATTCATCATGGTCAAAGACAAGAGTTTTATGATCAATGCTTGTTTTTGGCACACTAGTGCAGAAAAGGTCACAAATTCAGCTATGTAAAAAATCTTGCATTCTCAAGCTTATAAAGGCAACTTTGAATTTTCCTTTCTGAGAGATCCCGTGAGCCAGATAGATTCGATTTAAAATTCTACAATGTAATATTTTATTATTCGAGTCGCTTTTGCGTAATCTTTCACTGATTGTGAGTACATCGGGAAAGCCGGTCGTTGTGGCCGAGCGGTTCTAGGCGCTTCAGTCCGAAACCGCGCTGCTGCTACGGTTTCAGGTTCGAATCCTGCCCCAGGCATGGATGTCTTTAGGTTACTTAGGTTTAAGTAGTTCTAAGTCTAGGGGACTGATGACCTCAGGTGTTAAATCCCATATTGCTTAGAGCCATTTGAACCATTTTTACATCGGGATAGAGTGTGTATGTTCGAATAATTCGTACTGTATTATCAATTTTAAATTTAATTTTGATCATTTTAGAAACGTTTGGCAACAGAATACTCGCTCAAAATCACCGTTCCCTGATGTTGTGTGTTTAGCTGAAAAAGCTGCGTTTTTGAGAGTTTTCGAACGTTTGCAAGTGTTTGTGTTTTATAGAATCTTAGTAGTAGTATCCTGGTTAAACAAATCGCTCGCCTTAAATTTCAGTGGTTGTATATGAATGAAAGAATATTTTTTGAGAATTATAAGAATTTACGAGTGATGAGCAAAACATATCTTAGTGAATCGGTGTTCGTCATTACAGTTACTGTAGCATTAACACATCGTGTTGCATTTAGTTTTATCTTCTGAAAGGGGTGTATATCGTCTGCAATTATTGTATATTAGCGAACTTGTCAATGTTTCGCAATTACTAAATATATTTGGGAGTTGAATTTTTATCTTGAGCTCCTCCATCCCCTCTCTGCCCATCTCCCCTTCCCCCCTCTCTTTGTCCGTCTTCAGCTCCTCCCCTCCTGCCCCCCGTGCATTAACTCCTCCCCCCCCTCCCCCCCCCCTTTGTCCATCTCCTCCTACTCTCTTTATATATACATTTCCTCTCTCCACCCTCTCTGTCCTCTTACCCCTCTTCCTTATCTTGAGCCTTGTGTATTATTATTGGTTGCAAAACCTTCATCGAGAATTGAAGTCGCTTAAAATGAAAGGGTAAATCGGTTGGGATCATTTGTGTACAGGGCACGAAAGATATTTCGCGGGCAGCTGGATCTGTGAGAATAGCAGCTTCAGTGACAGTATTTCCCATGGTCCTAATCTGCGAAAGGGTAGGACTACAAAGTTTCGGATGATTCAGTTTCCACAGTAGCCATTAGCCACAAATACACCTTTCCTCTTTGCTGTAAACCCGACGCCACGGAAGAAAACAAAACTGCAAATAGTTGTACATACAACTTTTTTTGTAATTATATGTAAGGATTAAAGTATATATGTGAGAAACAATTTGTCTGTTGGTTTACATACATTGCTACCGTAGCTGGAACTGACTGACAGAAAGGAAACGAAACCTCACATTTTCGTAGTACACCATTTTCTTTCTCGTAGACGGTTTTAAGAGAAAACCGGTTGACTATGATTTTAAAAAAGTATAGATTTTAACCTATGTCTATCCGAATTTTTGTAAGTGTATCGCGTAAAAATGTGAAGTAAAGCGGTCAGGAACTTTTCGAGATTTTTGCTAATATCGTTTCCCCATGCTGTATTAAATTGTGTATATATTTACACTGAAGCGCCAAACAAACTGGTATAGGCATGCGCATTCAAATACAGGGATATTTAAATAGGTAGAAAACAGAGCTGCGGTCGGCAACGTCTATATAGTGTCTGGCGCAATTGTTAGATCACTTAACTCCTGCTACAATGGCAGATTATCAAGATTTAAGTAAGTTTGAACGTGGTGTTATAGTCGGTGCACGAGCGATGGGACACAGCATCCCCGAGGTAGCGACGAAGTGCTGATTTCCTCGTACGACCATTTCACGAGTGTACTGTATCAGGAATGCGGTAAAACATCAAATCTATGACATCACTGCGGTCGGAAAAAGATACTGCAAGAACGGGACCAACGACAATTGAAGAGAATCGTTCTACGTGACAGAAGAGCAACCCTTCCGCAAACTGCTGCAGATTTAAATGTTGGGCCATCAACAAGTGTCAGCGTGCGAATCATTCAACGAAACATCATCGATATGAGCTTTTGGAGCCGGAGGCCCACTCGTGTACCCTTGACGACTGCACGACACAAAGCTTTACGCCTCGCCTGGGACCATCAACACCGACATTGGACTGTTGATGACTGGAAAGATGTTGCCTGGTCGGACGAGTCTCGCTTCAAATTTTATCGAGCAGATAGGCGTGTACGGGTATGGAGACAACTTCATGAATTCATTGACCCTGCGTGTCAGCAGGGAAGTGTTCAAGCTGGTGAAGGCTCTGTAATGATGTGAGGCGTGAGCAGTTGGAGTGATATGGGACCTCTGATACGTCTAGATAAGACTCTGACAGGTGATACGTACGTAGCGTCCTGTCTGATCACCTGCATACATTCGGCTCTGTTGTGCATTCCGACGGACTTAGGCAATTTCAGCAGGACAATGCAACACCCCACACGTCCCGAATTGCTACAGAGCGGCTCCAGGAACACTCTTCTGAGTTTAAACCTGCGGGTCAGCAAATTCCCCAGACATAAACATTATTGAGCATATCTGGGATGCCTTGCAACATGCTGTTCAGAAGAGATCTCAATCCCTCATACCCGTTCGGATTTTTGGACAGCCCAGCAGGATTCACGGTGTCAGTTTCCTCCAGAACTACTTCAGACATTAGTCGAGTCCATGCCACGTCGTGCTGCGGCACTTATGCGTGCTCGCGGAGCCCTACACGATATTACTCGTAGGCAGCTGTACCAGTTTCTTTGGTTCTTCAGTGTATATGTTCTATACATTAAAAATGTGTAGCTTATGTCCATCCGAATGTCCATTTGAGCTAAATGGAAGAACTCTGGAGATTTTTGATAATGTTTCCTGTTTATATATTACATATATATTTATAAATTGTATATATTAAAAACATAAAGCCCGTGGCGGCCCGAATTTTAATTAGAGTATCGTGTAAAAATATGAAGAGAATCTGTCAAGAAATTTTCCAATTTTTTGGTAATAACATTTTCCCTTCATACATGACATACAAATTCATGTAGCATATATATGAAAAATACGTAGCCTATGTCCATTTAAATTTTTGTTAGAGTCGAGCAGTTCTAAGCGCTTCAGTCTGGAACCGCGTGACCGCTACGGTCGCAGGTCCGAATCCTGCCTCGGGCATGGATGTGTGTGATGTCCTTAGGTTAGTTATATTTAAGTAGTTCTAAGTTCTTGGGGACTGGTGACCTCAGATGTTGAGTCCCATAGTGCTCAGAGCCATTTGAACCATTTTTTATTAGAGTAACGCGCAAAAATCTGAAGAAATCAAAGAGCTTTTTAAGACTTTTGGTAACAACGTTTTTTCCTTTAGACATTACACACACACACACACACACACACACACACATATAGCGTATGTCTGACCAAATATTTATTAGGGTATAGTGTACAAATCTGAAGTAAATATGTCAAGAACTTTTCAAGATATTTGTTACTGATTTTCCCCATTTGTATATTATTATGCGTTTGTATATTACTACACACGACTGTGGATAGAGTGATGCTCAAAGAAATGCGTTTGCTGTCAAGAGGGTAATATGCGAAACGAAAGCAGAAATGGTGAACTACGTTTTCAAATGTTCCTTTACAAAGAAACGTCAAGGGGTATTGCCCTAGGAAAATTCTCGCATGCCTGCAAAGATAAGTGACATGGATACTAATGTCAGTGGTGTCGAGAAACATCTGAAATCTTTTAAAATGTCCAGGAGAACTACATTGTTTCCTTGTCTCCACAATGAGCTTGCAAACGTGACAATAAGTAGGGGGACAACCTATGTACCACTCCACATTCCATTGTTGCCAAATTTATTCAAGATGGCGGCGATGACGTCATCCAAGATGGCGGCATGTAGACTTGGCAACAGCGCATGACGTCATCCAAGATGGCGGATTTTGGCGGGAGAATAGTCCAATTGTGCTATGTCCACTAACCTAAGCTCAAGAAAAAATGGCGGGAAGTTTGAATTTTGGCGGGAAAATAGTCCAATTGTGCTACGTACACTAACCTAAGCCTCCAGAAGAAAAAAAATTGCTGGAAGTTTGAATTCCAACAGGATAATGCATACAAAGACCGTACTTGTCTTTATTATTGTTATTGATTATCATTCATTAACATTCATTATCATTTATTAACATTCATTATCATTCACTGTCATTCATTATCATTCATTCTCATTCATTATCATTTATTATCATTTATTATTGTTTATTAATATTGACCTGCCTCCACTAGAAAAATCCCTCCAAATTCAAATTCCTCCACGATAATGGCTGCAAAACCTTATTTTAGTTCATTATAATTCATTATCATTTATTAACATTCATTATCATTCATTGTCATTCATCATCATTCATTATCATGTATTAACATTCATTATCATTGCTGAAGGTCGATTTTTTTCCAGTGTTCTATCTGGATGCTTTAGTCACGTGATATAGCCTGCGTTCTAGCCATAAGCAGCCACAGTGCTTTACACATGATAGATGGATGATTTACGTAAATATGTGTCGAACTAAGTTGTGTATAAATATCACACCGTTCTTGTTCTTCTTAACTGTATGCTATTAAATTAAGTCACTTTGAGATTTGTTACTATAGATCGATATGGTGTGCTAAGCTCCAATACTTGAGTACATCTCGAGAAATGTGGTGCACTTGGAGTGGTTAGGTCTAGGAAAGCTCTATTCAGACAAGAGAGGTGAAGTGTAGCTATATTCCTCTGCTCGGTTGAGGGTTAATTGGGTAGCGACGTTGCAGGGTAGAGCGGTCAATGCTGAAGTGAGGATGGTCTTTTAAGGTAAGAGGGCGAGATTGCTCTGTGACCGCCATAGGCAGAGAGATTGATTGAGTACTATGCGCGAGGTCTTAGAAATATGTATATCATTGTCTGCTATACTTTGGTCGTTTTTATGTGTTCGAGAATTAAGTGTGAATGGACGTACTGAGCAGTCATCTATCAATGCTCGCAATGATACTTGCAAAGTAGAGGCGGTATGGTTTAGCTATGACATTGAAATTAGGAAAACATGCTGTCACATGATTGGCCAGTGTGCTTTATTACGAGAACAAGGTGCGCGTCGGAATATGGTTATCATTGGTTTGTGTTTAAGCATATAATATTAAATGCCCTGTCCTCAGTGAGAGGTGTGTGTATGTCGGTAAAAGTATTTGCTTATTTGATTACATGTATGCGTAATTTAGTAAATTTAAGTGTTCACTGAATATGGCTGTTTGTGGAAAAAGGAATTATTATGTTCTATTGAGCTGGGTTGTATGTGGGGGCGTAAATGCTTGTTCAAAATTATTATAACAGGGTGGGTGGCATATAAGTAGAACAAGTTCTGTGAAAGTGTGTGTAGAAGGAGTGAGCGAGTGGATGACACGACTCATCTACGACTGTATCATTAGGACATGTAAATAAATGTCGGATATTATAAACTGAGGTCATTTTTTTTCTTTTTAATCAAATGTATGACTTCTGCTTGGAGTTATGTTTGTCTATTTGTTCTAAATGAATACTCATCTTTGCTTAGAAAGTGAGTTTTGACAAAATTGTCGGCGCAACGTGAATGAAGACGGGTTCGCTGGCTGGGGGGGACACTGCTTACATGTCGAGTTGGAGATGCAGGGGAGGATAGAGATCTGCGCTATTCGGGAATCCGTATGTGTAGTGTATGTCGTTAGACAATAGCTGGAGAGCAGGTATAGAGAGAGAGAGCCCACTACGGCATGCTGGTCCTGGGGCTTAGTGGACGGCTGTTTAGATGGACAGATATGTGGCTTTGACATGCCGCCGGCGGCGCTTGAATTTCAGACGAATGGTCAAGACAAGGTCCTGTTGCAGTAACTGAGGTCATTCTGCTTGTAGACAGGCTGCAGAAGGTAACTGATATGTCTTTCTCCAACTTAAATTGCATATATCAGATGCGCAAAGATTTGGAAATGGGATCAGTTGAACGATGTGTACGGTGTGACTAAAGCCAAGTTGGAATTTTAATGTAGCATGCAGGTTCGGGAAAGGTGGCACGTTTTGCACTGGGTGCACCTGTCTTGAATAATAGTAATTGCGTAATGAACTGACGTGATGACAGAGCGCTCTGGTGGTTGTCATAGGAGCTAAACATAGTTGAACTTGGAGCCATTTTTGTTAGGTTACATGATATAAATAAAAATAAATAATAAATCATAATAAAAATAAATGATCATAAATGATAATAAATAACTGGAGCAGCTGTCCAAATGCAGAGACCTGTTGGGGTGTATGGATCGGTAATAGCGAACTTTGATGTCCTCTAGACGACTGAATAGCAAAGTAATATTATGTGTTTGGCGGCTTTGGTGATCAAGTCAGAATTTGAGAAGATGATTGATTTGAGTTGGAGTGTTATTAGATGGGATGTAGATTGTTCTGTTGACTACTTCTGCACATTTGCTTCCTTTATTTAGCTGAGTGAAGATCGATTGTGGTATGTTGGATACATGCTTGTCTGTTCTCTAGACTTGGGACAGACCTTAGTTGATGTGTAAATTATAGCTAAGATCTCGAAAATATTACATGACTGAGACCGGTATTCGAGAGTGGAAATACCATTTTGCGTTTGTTTGTTTCTAGTTGGTCAATGGTTTACAGCATGCTGCACATAGATTAAGTTCGGCGTTTGTAGAGAATTAATTTGAAGTCTATATCTTGGGAATTATGATGAACTAGTGATCGGTAGGGTGTAGCCAAGTGCATGATATCGAGAAGTACAGCTAAAATGGTGTAATATTATGGAGAAAGTACATGTGTTTTTGCAGTCTATGAGTCTGAGGATGTTTGAAGAAAAGCGAACAGATAAGGAAGGAGAGACAGTAAGGCGTTTGTGCTGAGGAGGGGACGATAACGAATTTGTAGAAAAGAGTTCTGAGGGTGACTTAGGTCCGCTGATGTAAGAGGGAAGATTAGCTCTGAGTGTCGGGTCTGTAGAGAGAACAGGTTGACGGTGCTTTCCTAGGATTGGGGGGATTGCTGTATAGAGACGCTGTAGGGATAGGATATTTTTTTCACATGCTGTAGAGATATACTGGATAAGTGCACTGTTCTGTGTCAAATGTTTATATACTGTATTGTGAAGTCAATGTGGTTTACATTGTGTAGCGTTTGTATATACTGCACTGTAAAGTTAATATTGATTATGTTATGTGACGAGTAGAGAGGAAGTCGTAAGGACGGTAGAGATATTTCCAGAGTAACAGCGGTCAAGAGAGTGTATTTCCGATACTTAGCTCATTGTGGAATGCCAATCAAATGAGACCGCAATTTAACTGTATATGTATAATGAGATCAACGACATCGGTATTCGAGAGTGCTAATATAATTTTTTGGTCTGTTTGTTTCTAGTTATTGTGTGGTTTAAAGGATGCTGTACTTGGAAAAAAAATTGGTGTGTTCTTGTAGTCTATGAGTCTGGATAAGTTTGTAGAAAAAAAGCGAGCAGGCAAGGAAGAAGAAGAGAGAGTAACGCATTTGTGTTGAGGGGGAGCGATCGCCGAATTTGTGGAACAGTTGTGAGAGGGATTTCCGTCCGTTGATGCAGAAGGGCTGATTACCGCTGAGTGTGGCGTGTGTAAAAAGAAAGAGAGGGTTCACAGTGCTCCCTTAGGAATTGAGAGAATTGGCGCATGTAGTGGGTATTGTAAAGTTAATGTGGTTTACATTGTGTAGGGTTTGTATACAATGGAATGGAAAGTTACTACTGCTTATGTTATGGGATGAGTAGAGAGTATGACCGTATGTGTGTGTGTGTGTGTGTAGATTGAGGTGGGACTGCTGTGGAGGTAATTTAGCGATCTCTGTAAAAGTAAGCACAGGAAGCATCAAAAAGAAAAGTAGGATGGTACTTCGATAACGGGTCCTTCGGAAATTAGACCAGTAAATTCGGTAAGAAGGAATCAGAATGATTAATCGGTTGTGCTGGGATATAGGAGGGTTGAGAACATTTGCGTATGTTGAGAGCTGGAAAGGTAGGAGGTGGGGAGCGCATTCAGTATTATTTTGGTGAACAAGTTCTGTTAGGGTAAGAATTTGAATTTACAAATAAGCTTAGAAAACACGAAAGCGAGCGTTAACTATTTTTGAGGGGCACTATACAATTTCGGAGAAGTTGACTGCGCTCTCAAATGATCGTTTTAGATTGAGAGGGGAGAGAAGCGCTGGGATGTGTGCGGACGGTGTGTGTGTGAACTCGCTCTCGGCTATTCTGATAACAGACGTGAAGGTGGAGATGTGTCGCATATAGGCCGGCGAGCAATGGAATGCGACCTTAACATGTGTGTTGGACAGCGCTGAGTTAGGACGGTGACAGACGACTCGCGTGGCCTGGCTTGGATAGTCATGTTCGGCGTGTAGGTGATATGAATTTCTCAGGTGTTCGGTGTGAATGCGGCTGTCATCAAGTCATGTTTGAAGGGTCGAACAGAGGCCTTTGAGCGAATTGAGAGATGTCGGACGTGTGACTTAATGTGGGATAGGTTGATTGCGCGTGTCTGTTGAGTTACTTTGCTGTGCGTTATTTGGACAGATTACGAGTACTGATGGTGTTTACAGTTATGTGTACTGCATTATTTAGGAGCAGTTTGATATTGTGCACTGAAATTAGGAGCTGTTTGCGTGTCTGCCGACTGTGCAACATGACACCAGGTATATCAGGACGAGTGTTTTTTGTATGAGAGTGATAGGTATACTCGATGCGTAAATAAAATGTACGTTAAGTATTTGTGGGACGATATAGAATATGAGAGAGTTCGAGTTGGTTGTTATTTTTTCTACTTGGAGGGTTTGTTAGATCGAATTGCTGAGATGAGTAGCTATGAGAGCGCGAGGGATGTGATTGCAGCAATCTCCGTCTCTCAGCGGTTAACTAAAGATGGGGCGAGGAATGTCCTCAGCTTAGGTACTGGGGGTGTGCTCTGGCCATGTGCTAGACCGTGTGGATTGAACAACAGTATTAGGGTCATAGTTTAGCTAGAATATTTATACAGGAGTATGACCGTCGCTAATATAAAGATCCAGACTGTGATGTGGGCGGTCTCGCGCTCGTGGTGTGTGAGAGAGGCAAAGCAGATGATTTTGAGTCATCACAGGTGACTTAGGTTAGTGGCTTCGTTTGCCACAATTTTCTTGTGTTTGGTAGCGAAACACGAACTGACCATCAGAATTGAAGCTTGGCTTATTTGTATAGACAGAATGTGGGTTAGTACACGTTAGTGCACGTTAATAAACGGAGGCAAGCATTAGTACATGTTAGCCAACGAACATGGGTCGGTAAAAGGACGTGGTGGTCGGTAGGGACTTTAACTATTTCATTTCAAGTCCAGGTGGGTGTGGCAGTGGCGAAAATTGATTCCAAGTCTAGGTCGACGTGGTAGTTTTCCGCATCAGAGAGGTTAATTAATTGATCAGATTAATTAAATAGTCATGTGGACTTTGTTACATTCACTTGCGTAGGTACTAAGCTAGGTGCGCGCGATGGCTCATGTGTACGGACGTGTGTTTTCGCCAAGGTCCTTGATTTGATATACGAAGCATGTGGGCTGAATAATGAGAATCAGGTGATCAGTTAACTTAGTGAGAGCGTTCTTTGTCTGACAGAGCCACGTGGTCCATCGCGCGTTGTGACGTCAAGGAAGTTTCCAACTCTGTAGAAAAACATTCCGTTTACCAGAAACGTGTAGGAAGAGGTAGAGTGCTGGTGGCTTAGTTTGAAGCAATTTTCTTAGGTTGGTGGCGGAAGCGTAAGTGAGCTTCGTTTACTGGCAGATTTCAAACTTGGCGCTGGTTCCTAGGAGGAGGCGGAGGTGGCGTTCTGGTCCTCGAAAAGTAGTTGATATTAGGGAGTTGAACAACTTTGAATATGTATATGAAATTGTAAATGGAATTATTTAATATAGCGAGGTGGTGAGAGTGAATTAGCGAGCGTTCTCGCGACGAGCAAACGCGCTGTTCTATGGTCATGGTGGATTCCACTGTCGGTCAAACTCTGGCGCCAAACGTATCCTTTGTACGGCACGCGGCCGACAGGAATCATCGTGTCCGCGGTTGCAACCGACCGTTTGTGGCGGGACCCTCAGGTGCAGCTCGCCGCCGCATGGAATTATTTAATATAGTGGGGTGGTGAGAGTGAATTAGAGAGCGTTCTCGCGATGAGTAAACGCGCACGTCAAGCGGACGACAGGAAACATCGTATCCGGTGTGAAGTGCTCGCGGGTGCGACCGACCGTTTTTGGCGCCGCGGCCTACCAGTCGCGCGGGTCATGGGGGCTGGGCGGGCACCGTAAACCGCTTGACATCAGCCAGCCAGGGAGCGGGCTCAGCCGGCCGCGCTCTTGAGTTTCGCTGTTTGAGCATGGAGAAGTCAGTTGGAATACACCTGCATGACCGTAATGTCTGAAACAAAGAGTCATTTTCCAGGTATTTACAGAAGGCTATGTCCGTCGCGTGTATGGAGGGTGTGTGACGTAAGCAGGGCGGTGTCACGGCGATTGTACAGTTATTACTCGCGCGCGAGAGTGAGACAATTAGCGGGCGTTCTAGTGCGGTCCAAACGTGCTCTTATATAGTCATGGCGGATTCCACTGTCGAGCAAACTTTGCCGCCAAAAGTGTAGCACTGTGTTCTCGCACGCACAGGGACCCGTGGCGAATGGCTGTGTGAGGTCGGCATCGACAGGTTTGAATGTGGTGCCGGAATTGTTGCAGGGAAACGGCCGACCGTTGTGTGATTCAGCCCTGAGGGAGTCAAATTTGGCAGGAAACGTGTGGAGGCGACGAATGCACGTGGTGAGCGGACAAGGGGCCGCTGTGACGTCAAACTCGACAAGTTCCAACAACGTGTCCAGCGAAAACATGTTTACAACGTGGGAGCGATCGCTGGGCTCACCCCCCCCCCGCTAGTGGCTGGCCGCCTCGCGTGACAGGCGTAGGTAGTGTCTCCGCGAGCTGGCCAGGGGGTGGCGAGGATTTGAACTAATTCAGTTGGAGCGCAGACGTCGTGGTGACTGCACTGCGATATCAAAGATGTGTGTACTGACTGTGTTGGAGAACAAGTGACGACCGTACTGCTTGAAATAAAGTCTTCAGTCCCTGCAAAATCAAAGGACGTGAATTACGTTACTATAAGTGCAGTTTATTATTTGACGCGATTATGATAGGCTACCAGTGAAAAAAGATAAGTGGCGGAGAAAGCTCGTACATGTGATCAATTATGATGTTGGGGATTTGAACTTGTGATAGATTTTTGTTATGGATGTAAGGAGAATAGCTTTCTCACCGGGAAAATCGGACATCTTGAATAAATAATAAATGATAATAATATATAGTGTAACCTCCCCACAAAAATAATTAATAAAAATGAACCATATGTAACCTTCCCACAAAAATATTAAAATGAACCAAGTGTAACTTCCCCACAAAAATATTTAAAATAAATATGAACCGAGTGTAAACTCCCCACAGAAATAATAATTAAATGAATTTTAAATATTGTAACCTCTGAACAAAATTGGTTCCCATTCATAATCTGTGTGCAGAAATGCATTCACATTTAATGTTCCCACAAAAAATTCTTTTCTCATTTAATGTTAAGTTCGAAACAGAAAAATTCCTAAACACCAAAATAATAAAAAAATTCAGTAACCTGGTAAATTTTATGACGACAGCAGCGCTGCGCCACGGCCCTGTACTCTGAATAAAAACAGCAAAAATTCTTACCTCAATAAAAACTGCGAATATTATCTGCTCTTACCTAAAAAAATTTTCGGCACAGCTTTGTGCAATGCTGGCCTATCCTTTATGACTCGTGAAAGGAATCAGTTATTCATTGGATAAAATCTTTTAATTGAAATGAATGCTTTTTTTAAAAAAATTACTTTATATTATAAATATTATTATTGGGGCATTTTTTGAAAGAAATTGGATGACAGTTAACATACATTACTAGATATGCGCAAGGCTGCTTCTTTACCTTCTACAAAAATACTCATCCTCCAGAGTCCCGACCAGGGCAGACTGCAGACAAGCGCAGACACACGCCGACTACTGCTGACTCACGCAGACTACTACTGACTGCTACAGACTACTCAAGACTAATGCCGACTAGTGACAAGCAACAACTAACTACATACTGCTCTCTGGTCAGAGCCTCTCCTAAGTCTTGCCTTTTGCAGGCAGCGCATATAGCGCATACCTCTTACAATAGAAATACAGTTTTCGAGAGAATATCGTGTTGGAATTTGAATTTGGCGCAATTTTCTAGTGGAGGTAGGCCTATAATAATGAATGATAATAAATCATAATGAATGATAATGAATGACAATGAATGATAATGAATGTTCATGAATGATAATCAATAATAATAATAAAGACAAGCACGGTCTTTGCATGCATTATCCTGTTGTAATTCAAACTTCCCGACATTTTTTTTTTCTTCTGGAGGCTTAGGTTAGTGGACGTAGCACAATTGGACTATTTTCCCGCCAAAATTCAAACTTCCCGCCATTTTTTTTAGGTTAGATTATTGGACTATTCTCCCACCAAAAGCCGCCATCTTGGATGACGTCATGCGATGTTGCCAAGTCTACATGCCGCCATCTTGGATGACGTCATCGCCGCCATCTTGAATAAATTTGGCAACAATGCAGAGTGGGGTGGTACACACGTTTTCCCCCCCCTACAATACATTTCTATCAAAACGTGTGTGTTGGATTATTAAACTAAAACAATCACAATTACGTGGGAACCTGAATGCACAAATCTGTGAAACTGCCTGTATGTCCGTATGTTTGTACCAGATAAAAACTGCACTGATAATCCAAAACATTAAGGCCACCTGGTTAATAGCTTGCTTGTACGTCTTTGGAACGAAATATATCATTGATTCTGCGTATCAGGGTTCAAATGGTTCAGATGGCTCTGAGTACTATGGGACTTAACATCTGAGGTCATCAGTCCCCTAGAACTTAGAACTACTTAAAACTAACTAAACTAAGGACATCACACACATCCATGCCCGCGGCAGGATTCGAATCTGCGACCGTAGCGATCGCGTGGTTCCAGACTGAAGCGCCTATAACCGGTCGGCCACAGCGGCCGGCGCGTATCGGGGATCCAACAGTTTGTTGGTAAGTATGTGGCGGTATGTGGCATAGACGTCTACGCACGTCACGTAATTCGCGTAAATAACGGGCCGCTGATTTGCGTACCCGCTGATGGCACCCGATAGTGACCGAGATGGGTTCCGTAGGATGTACCTCAGGCGAATTTGGACGCCGGAACATCAACGTGAGTTCACTATAATGCTCCTCAAACCACTGTAGCACAGTTCTGGCTCCGGGACATGGACGATTATACTGCTGAAAGATGACGTCGCCGTCGGGGAAGACATCAAGCATGAAGGGATATTGGTGGTTCGTAGCTGTCGGCGTGTCTTCGATTACTACCATTGGTCCCATGGAAGCGCAGGAGAATGTCTCCCATAGCACAATACTGCTCGCACCAGCCTGAGTCCGTGACGCGCTGCACCTTTCGATGACGGGTTTGCGGAGACGACCAGCGACCTAGTATAGCAAAAATGTGATTCACCCGCAGAGCCGACAAGTTTCCATTAATTGACAGTCAAATCCTGATGGTCTCGTGCCTACTACAATCGTAGCAGACGACGTCGTTGATCAAAAAATATGTCAATACGTCGGGGTGGTCCGCTGCAGAACTTCATGTTCAACAATGTACGGTGAATGGTGTGCTCCGAAACACTTGTGCGTGCACCAGCATAGTGCTCTTTCGGCAGAGATGCCACAGATCACCATCTATCCTACTTTACAGAGCAGATCCCGTAGATGCTCACGACAGTAGCACGTGAACATTCGAGGAGATTCACTGTTTTCGATATGGTCGTTCACAGGCTCTGCGTAATAATAATCTTCCCTTTGTAAAAGTTCTCATCTCAATGGACTTCCCCATTGGCAGCCCATACCTTCGTTAGAGTGATCCCCCGTCCGTGTCTGCTCCGCTTACGTACTACTTAACCGCGTCGGGTGCCCGGAACACCACTAGGCGGCATCCAGCGTCGCGGTAGCCAGTGGTCGTAATGTTTTGGGTTATCAGTGTATATTATGTCTTCAGTGCGCCAAAAATAGTTAAATAATAATGAAAATTTGTTTCGCTTGTTATCTATGTTATCAAGAAACACGAAACATGTAATAAAGTCATATGCAATATGAGTCCATTGTCACTGAAATGTGACAGTTTCGCAATTTCGCTCTCTTCTCCCTCCTTATATTCAAACAGTGTGGCATTGTGATGAGGAAAGTGTGCAGCTAGACAAGGGAGTTATGGCACACGAGCAAGAGCTCTCTCGAATTCAGAATTCTTGCTGTCGCTGGTGTAGATGTTCACAAATGATGATGCCAGCGTTGATACACTTCGTTTTATCGTTGCATATTTTTACATATTTCGCTATAATTACTTTTTACATTATATTATATTTTAACTTTACGCTTCGTAAGATTACATATAATTGCTTTTTTATCCTTCATGTTTCCCCACGCTCTCAATAAGTCGCTTCCTTACAAATATATCAGAATAGAGCTTACTATAATAACTGAAGACAGGAATTAAAAGAACACTTTCTAGCGCAGGAATAGTACGCACCGCGTGGTCTTGCGGTAGCGTTCTCGCTTCCCGCGCTTTGGGTCCCGGGTTTTATTCCAGGCGGGCGTTAGGGATTTTCTCTGCCTGGTGATGACTGGTTGTTGTGTTTTTCTTCATCATCATTGAGTCTCAGTTGGCAGTCTGCGTTCGGCGGGGCAGCAGTGCGCAGCGCTCGGCCGTCCACGCCGCTGCGCGCGCGGAGTGTTTTGTTTACTTCCTCGTCACCGCGCTTCTCAGTCGAACAAGCTCTAATGGCCAACTCTTACAGAAAGAACACTCTTAAGTTCACATTCTCAAATGAATACGCACGACCCAAAGCACTGGCCGTCGAACGCTTCCTACGCGAAGACGTGAAGATCCCCCGTGACGAGCTCATCGGCATACACTTATCGATCATTACCAGCGTCGTTTATGTTAAGATGACTTCCGACGCTGCCTGCAACGAGATTATTCAAAGGACGCGACATGGACTAAAATTTCGGCACTCCGACGGAAACGTCGGACCTGTGGATGTCGACCATGCAGGACTTGGCCTTCGGACGATCCGTGTATTCGAACTGCCTTTCGAGGTGAATGAAGATGAAGTCATCGCGGCGCTAAGCCCGTTCGGCAAAGTCCAGAGCCACGTAGCCGAGACATGGGCACAGTTTACGACGTATCCGGTGCTTAATGGTGTGAGACAAGTCCGAATCGATCTCAAACGGCACGTTCCATCGTACATTTCTATCGGCGGCTGCCGTGCGGTGGTCATTTACGACGGACAACCTCGAACATGTTCCGGTTGTGGCAAAGAAGGCCACGTCCGTAATGAATGCCTGCAACGCCGCATCACGCAACTAAGGCCCGACGATACGAACACCGACAGAACCACGACCACCCTTCCAGTCACCTATGCGGCGACACTGCACGTCCAGTCCTCACAAGACGCCGTTCATGAGCATCTCTCTGGTCCGATACACCCGGAGGCGGCCCAGCACCTTGACACCGGCGATGCCGCCCGTGAACGTGTCCAACAGCCGGACACACCCATGCTAGATCACAAGGATACCAATGAGAGTGTTCTGGAGAATGACGACCGCATTATAGCACCCGCGGCTTTTGTACCGGAACGACGTGAATCTCTTCCTTCCTCAGACACCGAAACTCATTGCCGAAAGCAAAAGTCGCCCAAACGACGAAAAAAACGCCGCAAGACATCAGAATCGACCATTGAGCCCCCTCCGCAGGACGAAGAGATGGCACATCACTCTGACGGAGAACACGATAACACTTTCTCCTCTGCCACGGAGACGCGTCATCCACAAGACGGTGAACCGTCCAACAGAGATCGTGCGCAAGCCCCGCGCCCAAAAGCCATGGAACATAGCACGCCTGTTGTCACCGACGCAATTGAGCCGACTCGGCCAGCGCTGCCACCTCTCGCCGATGTCAAACCTGTCGGACATTTTTCATGGGCGGATGACACGGATTTCCTACCTCCATCTGATGCGGAAATGACATCTGTTCCTCCGTTAGACCGACACTAAAATGGGGGAAGTTTCAACGGCGACTCCTGCGACTTCTATGGACTTCCAGCATCCACCACAACAATCTTCACCAGCTACGAACCTATCGGCAGCACGGATCTCCCATCAGGCGTACCGAATAGCTACTATCAATACTAATAATATCGGCTCCCACGCTAAACTTCAACTGCTCCGTGACACACTAAGAGCAGCGGACATCGACATCGCCCTGTTACAAGAACTGAGGACAGCAACTTGGACTGGGTGTTATGGGTATGAGACGTACGCCGCCCCTGCAGCTATGGAACACACAGGCGCAGCCATCCACCTCCGCGAAGGGATTGCAGTTTCCGATGTCGCATACCTCCCAACAGCGCGAGGGGTGGCCATAACAGTTGAAGGACTCAAAATCATAAATCTCTACGCTCCATCGGGCACTGATAAACGGAGGGATCGCTCCCAGTTCTACGCAGAAGATATCACGCCTTTATTCCTCGGCCGATACGATCATCTCATCGTAGGTGGAGATTTCAACTGTGTTCTCGAGCGCACAGACTAATACCCCCATTTCACCACATGTCCGGAACTTCGCTTCCTAGTCCGCCGCCTTCGTCTCCTCGACACTTGGCGACTGGTACACGGCGACCGCCCGGGGTATACACACATCACGAGCCACTCCGCCAGCCGACTTGATAGAATATACATCTCTAACGCTCTAAAATCAGTTCTCCTCGACGCGGAACTTTGGCCGTCTGCCTTTTCGGATCAAGACATCTACATCTGTTCCATGAACCTACGTCGACAATCTATATGGCGCAGTGCAGGACCTAGGAAACTCAATGTCGCGCTACTGCGGGACCCTGAATGTCGACAACAGGTCACCGACACGTGTCACACCTGTGTTCAACGCATTATGCGTTACGAGACCACACTGCAGTGGTGGTTGCTGTGCGCCAAACCGGCCATCCGACGCACATTGACACACTATGGCAGAGCCAAAGCCAGGTGGAATCACCATACAACTGATTTCTACTACAGCGCCCTACGTGAACTCATGGATCAACCTCCATCCCCGGATCGTCTAAAAGAAGCTAAACGCATCAAGACAAAGATTTTAACCTTGACCAGATGCCGTCTAGAGGGAGCTATTGTACGCGCACGCAGCCAAGATAGGATTAACGGTGAAGAACCTTCTATGCATCATATTATTCAAAATGTTCGTCGACGCCGACAGGCTTTAATGACAACTTTAGACTTACCTGATGGACGACGGCTGACTTCGCAAGCTACCATTGCGGATGCATTCACAACGCACTATAGACTTTTCTATCAGGAAGTACCTGCCGGTGCAGAGGCCATTGCTGAGGTTGCCCAGGAGACACTTGGTACTCTAAACGCAGCAGCTGTAACCCTCCTGACTTCTGAAGTGACCACCGACGACGTCCAAGGCGCTGTGGCCAAAGGGTCTCTGAATCGATCTCCCGGCCCGGATGGTTTACCTCTCGAATTCTACAGAACCTTCCAAGATTTGATGATGCCACGATGGAGGGACATGTACTGGAAACTTTTGTCCGGCGCGGCGAACCCGCCACCAATGTTCGTGGAAGGCTTACTTGTACCAGTCCCGAAATCCGCAGGAGGAACACGACTCTACAGTTATCGGCCGATCACGTTACTCAATTCAGACATCAAGATTTTCACACGCCTTCTAGCAGTGCGACTCAAACATGTTTTACGAGACATTGTTTCCCACGAACAAACATCTTTAGGCGGCGATCGTAATATACAGACAGCCCTCAGTGAATATCGAGATGTGATCGCTGTGGCAACACACTCGCGACTGCCAGGCGCTTTAATCTCCATCGACTTCAAACAAGCGTTTGACCGCGTCAATCATGCATTCCTCAACGCAGTGATGGACCGAATGGCAATTCCCCCGACGTTTACGCAAGTGATTATGCGGCTCCTTCGTGGAGCAACGTCCAGACTTCTCGTCAACGGCAGACTTACAGAACCTATACGGATTGAACGCTCAGTACGGCAGGGTTGCCCTTTGTCGACTGTGCTTTATGCCATTGCGATGGAACCACTCATTTGCGGATTACGGCGACGTTTGACAAGTATTCCACTCCGGGATCATATGTTCCGCTGCCGAGCTTACGCCGACGACTTGGCCCTCGTCGTACGTTCAGCGGCCGACGTACAAGCTGCGATGCAGTGGATTACCCGTTACAGTGCAGGGGCAGGGAGCGCTATGAACGTGGCAAAATCATGCGCCATGAAGATCGGCCGCGGCCTTCCCGCAGACAGCGTAGTCCCATTTCAACTGGTGGACACCCTTCGTTGTCTCGGGTTGGTGTACACGCGAGACATTCGCCGCACCTCGGCGATCAATTTTCGGGCGCTGCTGCAACGCATCCGGGCCAGCATACAAAATCACATACTACGCCCGCTGAATATGTGCCAGAGAGTCACCTTCGTCAATACCCGTCTGGCAGCCCGCATACCCCATATAGCGCAGATTCTGCCCATCACTGCCGGCCGAAGTGGCCGTGCGGTTAAAGGCGCTGCAGTCTGGAACCGCAAGACTGCTACGGTCGCAGGTTCGAATCCTGCCTCGGGCATGGATGTTTGTGATATCCTTAGGTTAGTTAGGTTTAACTAGTTCTAAGTTCTAGGGGACTAATGACCTCAGCAGTTGAGTCCCATAGTGCTCAGAGCCATTTGAACCAATTTTTCTGCCCATCACTGCGACAATGGCGGCCAGATTACAGGCGGCTTTCGGCTATTTCATTTGTTCTGGACACATCTTCAAAGTCCAGTATGAAGCTCTCACCTTACCGAAGCGGGATGGTGGCCTCGATCTGGTTAATGTGAGAGCTAGGACTACGGCACTTTACCCCAATACTATGCTCCGGTTATGGAAAAGCCAAAATGCTAGTTTTACTGGAATGTTGACCACCGAGCTCGCACCTGTTTCGAGACGCCCACCGACGTCTTTGGCACACATCCCACCTCCGATGTCACATATCGGCCGTTTCTTTTTGGAGTACAGCTACATATGCACCGAGCTCCCCACGACCAGGAAGACGACCACCCGCGACATCTACTGCCTTCTCTGAAAGTCTCCACCCCGCAACCCCGTCGAAACACGTCACTCCCAGGTTTCATGGCATACAGTTTAAAAAACGATCCACCAACCATATCACACCACTGACACCACCTCTATGTGGTACCTTCTCGTCAACGGCAAGTATACTACAAGACAGAAACTGCATCGCATCGCACTGGTGGACTCACCCCTGTGCCTCAAGTGCAATGTCGAAGATACAGATTTACATCGTTTTGAGTGTGGGCCAGCGGCAGCTGTCTGGACCCTCGTACAGAAGATTGTGGCTTTCTACCTCCGACTACCACCACATCACGTTTCTCCTACCGTGATGATATATCCCGACACGACCTATTTTCCATCGGCTAAGTGGCACGCCATCACATGGATCAGTGGCATGGCTGTCAACTACCTCTTCCGGGACGACATCGTCGATCCGGTGGACTTTAGGACACGCCTCCAAGTATATCACCACACCCTTCGCCAACATCAACACTATCGGGCCACTTTCGCGAACTATTTACAGAGTATTTTCACCAACCCGCCTCAAAGCTGGAATCTCAACGAACCGTGCCAGCCAAGATTAGCCGATCCTACGTTCCCCTTCAATGGTCAATGATAGAATGCATTTTGTTCTGATGGCGCGCCAAAGTGGAGCATGGCGCGGAAAGTATTCCTATTTTATTTCACTTCTCTTTTCTCCTCCTCTTCTAAGTTTTTTTTTCTCCTTACACATGTTTATCCCTTTCACACATAGCTCTCTATCTGCAGCCTCTTTGTTTTTCTTTCTCCTGTGCTCATTTATGTTAACAAAAAATAAAAATAATAAAAATAAAAAAGAATAAAACAAGCAGGCCGTTGTGGAAATATAGCTACCTTTTATGTTTTCCGTTTTCAAAGGATATTGTGTTATTTTATGAAGAACGTCGTCTTTTATTTTCATACACAAGAGGTTTTTATTTGTTTTCTTATAAGCTGCAAAAAAACGTAACAAAAAAAAGATGGTAGAGCACTTATCGAAAAAAAAAAATGTCGCAAGTCGCCGAAGCGGCGTCAACTAAAAAGGACTTGCAATACGGCGGCCGAACTTCCCATCTGGGGTCTCCCGTCCAACAATGTCATACAGTCATTGCATTTCTTTTTAGTGCAGTAATACATGATTAACTGCACTCTGAGTTGGATTATTAAGGAGGCGCTCCTGCTTATTATTAAAGATTCCGGATTTCAGTTCTCGTCTACACATTCAGAACTACGGGGTGTGCGCTGCAAGAAAAGTTTTCCAAATCGTAGTTCTTTGGAGTTCACGACTGTATGTGTTCATGATGCCTCCTTTTACGTGAAAATTATCATCTAAACTAAGATCTTGAGTTACAATAGACAGCGCTTCCACTAACGATGGAGAGATTGTTCTATGTCCAGTGTGAAATAAGGAGATTCGATGCTCTATAAAGTCCCAACTTCAACAACAAATACGTAGTAATGTGCACACAAAGAACAAACCAGTGCAATCGTCAAAGAAGCAAGTGTTTCTGATGCAGATGCAAAAGACTTGAAACTCCAAAAATGAATATTTTCATGAAATGTGCCTTTCTACAGTTGCTGACTATCGCCTGTTTCCTCAAAATACCGTGAGTAATAGATTTCTCGTTTTAATATCCTCGCCAACAGCTGATACCGGTTGTGGCTCAGAGACTACTACGGTGGTCGGGGGAGGGGAGAGGGACGTTATATTGGCATCCCGACAGGTGAGTTAAGCGAAAGAAGAATGAAACTACGTGAGGATGAACCAATCGAGCTGTTGCTGTTATTTTTTTTTAATTTTTTTTTCAAGGGACTCCAGTTGCCTGAGCTTGAGTGGTAAAAACAGAAAATAAAGTGACATTTCCTAAAGCCTACAGACAGATCAACAGCTATCTGTAATTGAAGAAGAGAAATTTTGCACCATTTAATCGTCGTAAGAAAAGAATGTGGTCCACGTGGAGCTGATGACTTTGGTTAATGGGAATCGAAATGGCTTGTGATACATAGTTACTGAAACGATATTCAGAGGAATTCAGTTCAAAACATTTATTTTATAAGTATTTGCTGGCAAGGGACAAACTAGACGATGTTAAAGTTTTCGTTCAGAAAATGACTCGAAGTACAATGAAGTTTCAAACTATTTCAATTACAGTCAGTATGCATTAACGGTGGGTCCGCAATGTATTGGGGAACACTGAGTAACACAGGCGTCACTCCCCGAGATCGCAAAGGAAAATACTTTATAGGGCTTGGCAGAAACAGTTACGTTATTCATGACACTTTGGATGGGATAGGCAGGCACCAGAGTTAATACATGCACCTGACGAGTTAACGAGCTCAATTAAAATTCACTGTAACGGAGGCGCTAAGTTCCGAATCACGAAAGAATTTCAGTGGAAAGTTAAAAATCGTGATTTTAGCAGTGAAAGAAACCTGACTTGATTTCAAAGACCCTAAACTCTATCAAAAAGCCTAGCACAACAGTTAGAACACTCACCATTTTAGCTGCCGTTTCGGATCTCGAACACCCCATACATTTCCGAAACGGCAAGTCGCTCTACCCCTCTACAGAACAGCCTCAGACTTTCTCTTCCGCTCTCCGGAACCTACAGCAGAATTACCTTTCTACTCATGGCTTCCCTAATTCCTGTGTCTCAACAAACCTAATTCCCTTCAAAACTTGTGCAAGCCAATCAGTGCTAGAAAAACAAAAAAATTCCACAAAAGAGTCAATTCCTCGCGTCTTACTAGCGTCAGGGCGAATTACGTCACTTATTAGTGCCCAATGAACGCTCTAGTCTTGTCCTTAGCCTGTGAGGAATGAGGAAATGCTGGTTTCTTCCCCTGCCATCCTGAATATTTCTCAAAGACTTTTCAAATCTTCCCACAGTTTTAGATAAATAGCTTTGGCGTCAGTAAGTCTGCTGGGGGGTAACCTCCTGCTTAATTGGCAAACTGTCAAATTTCCCCTGGCGCCACCATGTCGTGAGTGGGCGTAAAACGGACATTACTTCTGTACCTGTCATACGACCCTGGAGCCAACCGGTCTGCGGTGGGCGTGTCGCCACCATTAATCAGTACAGTGTGCCCCGCGATGCATAATGCCTTTAATTGGCTGCGACGAACTCGTGCGGTTTTGCGGCGCCGAGCGGCATTTCTGTCGAGTACTTTTCTGGAAGCTCTATCGTCCACAAAAGACCCACGGTGCCGCCTAGCTAGAGGGCCGTGCGACACTCGTGTGAAATTTCGGCTATCCGAAGACTACCGCTTACGAACGAGAACTGTTATTTCAATTACGTCTGACTTGCCTGTCCCATTATTAGGAGTAATAATTTGTCTATTTAGAATTAATAGAATTGTCTAATTAAGATGGTAATCATAACTGTTTCTGCCCTATACACACTGAAATCACTGGTGCAAACCAATTTTAATTCACTTTTAATCACAGCAGGCGGGTGGCTCATATGTGCATTTAGTGAGACACACGCCAGTATCTTTCCAAGTTGTTTCTATTAATTTGCTCTTTACGCGTTACGTGTCAGGTTGGATTTCCACATTTGTTGAATTAGGTAGGGAATGAGGAGTGTGGGCGCAGATTATCACTTACTGACATAGAAAACCCAAAGAAAACAGTGGCAGACATTCCCTTCCGAGAGGCTGGCGATATTTGCGAACAACTGGCAAGTGGCAAAGGCCAATGAGCAATTAAGAAAAAAGCGGAGAAATATGAGAGGTATCCTACAGATCTCTCTCATTGTATGCAGAGATGTCGCTACAAAATTATAGAGAAATGCAGGAAGATCGACGCTTGATGCAGGGAGTGCCAATTAACCCTCAACATAAACAAATGTAACGTAATGCGAATACATATGCAGAAAGAGCTTTTTTTATTATTAGACAATTGAAGAACAATCACTGGAAATAGTTACTTCCCTAAAAAATCGAGTAGAATGTGTACGGGCACATAAAATTAGTCATGGGTAAAGCAGATGCCAGACAGATTCAGTGGTAGAGTCCTCAGGAAATGCAATCCATCAACAAGGGAAGTAGCTTACAAAACACTCGTTCGACCAATATGATATAGCACAGGGTAGTGGGTGAGGGGAAGGATTAGGTACTGACCCATAACTAGCAACAACATTGTTGTTGTTGTTGTTGTTGTTGTGGTCTTCAGTATAGAGTCTGGTTTGATGCAGCTCTCCACGCTACACAATCCTGTGCAAGCTTCTTCATCTCTGCGTAACTCCTGCAACTTACATCCCTCGAATCTGCTTAGTGAATTCATCTCTTGGTATCCCTCTACAATTTTTACCGTCCACGCTTTCCCCCAATACTAAATTGGTGATCCCTTAATGCCTCAGAATCTATCTTACCAACCGATCACTTCTTTTGTCAAGTTGTGCCACAAATTCTCCCCAATTCTGTTCAACACCTCCTCATTAGTTACGAGATCTACCCATCTAATCTTCAGCATTATTCTGTAGCACCACATTTCAAAGGCTTCTATTCTCTTCTTGTCTAAACTGTTTATTGTACAAGTTTCACTTCCGTACATGGTTACACTCCACACAAATACTTCAGAAAGGTTTTCTCGACATTTATCTATACTCTATATTAACAAATTTCTCAGAAACACTTTCCTCGCCATAACCATTGTACTTTTTTATATCCTGTCCACTTCGATCATCATCAGTTACATTGCTTCCCAAATGGCAAAACTCATCCACTACTTTAAGTGTTTCATTTCCTAATCTAATTCCCTAAGCATCACCTGATATAATTCAAAATGGCTCTAAGCATCTGAGGTCATCAGTCCCCTAGACTTAGAACTGCTTAAACCTAACTAACCTAAGAACATCACAAACATCCATGCCCGAGGCAGGATTCGAACCTGCGACCGTAGCAGCAGCGCGGTTCTGGACTGAACCGGCTAGAACCGCTCGGCCACACCGGCCGGCGTGATTTAATTCAACTGCATTCCATTATCCTCATTTTGCTTTAGTTGATGTACATCTTATATCCTCCTTTCAAGACACTGTCCATTCAGTTCAACTGTTCTTCCAGGTCCTTTGCTGTCTCTGACAGAATTACTATGTCATTAGCAAACCTTAAAGTTTTTCTTTCTTCTACCTGGACTGTAAAGCCTACTAGAAATTTTTCTTTTGTTTCCTTAACTGCTTGCCCGGTGTACAACTTGAATAATGTAGAGGATACGCTACAACACTGTCTCACTCCCTTCTCAACCACTGCCTCCCTTTCGGGCCCCTCGACTGTCATAACTGCCCTCTGGTTTCTGTACGAACTGAAAATAGCCTTTCGCTCCCTGTATTTTACCCCTGCCACCTTTAGAATTTGAAAGAGAGTATTCCAGTCAACATTGTCAAAAGCTTTCTCTAAGTCTACAAATGCTAGAAACGTAGGTTTGCCTTTCCTTAATCTTTCTTCTAAGATAAGGCGTAAGGTCAGTATTGCCTCACGTGTTCCAACATTTCTATGGAATCCAAACTGATCTTCCCCGAGGTCGACTTCTTCCAGTTTTTCCATTCGATTGTAAATAATTCGTGTTAGTATTTTGCAGCTGTGACTTTTAAACAGATAGTTCGGTAATTTTCACATGTGTCAGCATCTGCTTCCTTTGGGATTGGAATTATTATATTATTCTTGAAGTCTGAGGGTATTTCACCTGTCTCATACATCGTGCTCACAAGATGGTAGAGGTTTGTCAGGGCTGGCTTTCCCAAGGCTATCAGTAGTTCTAATGGAATTTTGTCTACTCCGGGAGCCTTGTTTCGACTTAGGTCTTTCAGTTCTCTGTAAAACTCTTCACGCAGTATCATATCTCCCATCTCATCTTCATCTATGTCCTCTTCCATTCCCATAATATTGACCTCAAGTTCATCGCTCTTGTATAGACCCTCTATATACTTCTTCCAACTTCCTGCTTTCCCTTCTTTGCCTAGGACTGGTTTTCCATCCAAAGTCTTGATATTCATACAGGTGGGTCTCTTTTCTGAAAAGATCTCTTTAATTTTCCTACAGGTAATATCTATCTTACCCCTAGTGATATATGCCACTAAATCCTTACATTTGTCCTCTAGCAATCTCTGCTTAGCCATTTTGCACTTCTAGTCCATCTCATTTTTTGAGGAGTTTGTATTCCTTTTCGCCTGCTTCATTTACTGCATTTTTATATTTTCTCCTTTCAACAATTAAATTAAATATCTCTAGTGTTATCAAAGGATTTTCACTAGCCCTCGTCGTTTTACTTACTTGATCCTTTGCTGTCTTCACTATTGCATCTCTTAAAGCTACCCATTCTCCTTCTACTGTATTTCTTTTCCCTGTATTTGTCAATCGTTCTCTAATTCTCCCACTGAAACTGTCTACGAGCTCTGGTTCTTTAGTTTTTCCAGGTCCCATCTCCTTAAATTCCTGCCTTTTTGCAATTTCTTCAGTTTTAGTCTACAGTTCATAAGCAATAAATTGTGGGCAGAGTCCACATCTGCCTCTGGAAATGTCTTACAATTTAAAACTTGGTTCCTAAATCTTTGTCTTGCCTTTATATAATCTATCTGATATCTTCGAGTATCTCCAGGCCTCTTCCATGTATACAACTTCCTTTCATGATTCTTAAACCATGTGTTAGCTACGATTAAGTTATGCTCTGTGAAAAAAATTCTATCAGGAGGCTTTCTCTTTCATTCCTTACCTCCAGTCCTTATTCTCCTACTACTTTTCCGTTTCCTACTATCGAATTCCAGTCCCTCATGACTATCAAAGTTTCCTCTCCCTGGACTATCTGAATAATTTCTTTTATCTCATCATATATTTCCTCAATCTCCTCCTCATCTGCGTGACTAGTTGGCATATAAACTTGTACTGTTGTGGTAGGCGTTGTCTTCGTGTCTGTCTTGGCTACAATTATGCGTTCACTATGCTGTTCCTAGTAGCTTATTCGCGTTCCTATTTTATTATTCATTATTAAACGTACTCCCACATTGCCACTGTTTGATTTTGTATTTATAATTTACCTGACCGGCAACGGTCTTGCCGCAGTAGATACACCGGTTCCCGTGAGATCATCGAAGTTAAGAGCTGTCGGCGTGGCCGGCATCTGGATGGGTGACCATCCCGGCCGCTACGCGCTGTTTCCATTTTTCGGGGTGCACTCAGCCTCGTGATGTCAATTGTGGAGCTACTCGACCGAATAGTAGCGGCTCTGGTCAAAGAAAACCATCATAACGACCGGGAGAGCGGTGTGCTGACCACACGCCCCTCCTATCCGCATCCTCATCTGAGGATGACACGGCGGTCGGATGGTCCCGATGGGCCACTTGTGGCCTGGAGACGGAGTGGATTTACCTGACCAAAAGTCTTGTTCCTTCTGCCACCAAACTTCACTAATATCCACTATATCTAAGTTTGACCTATCCATTTCCCTTTTAAAATTTTCTAACCATCCTGCCCGATTAAGGGATCTGACATTCCACGCTCCGATCCGTATAACGCCATTTTTCTTTCTCCTGATATCGACATCCGCCCTAATAGTCCCCGTCCGGAGATCCAAATGCGGGAGTATTTTACCTTTGGAATATTTTACTCAAGAGGACGCCATCATCGTTCAACCATACAGTAAAGCCGTATGCCCTCAGAAAAAATTACGGCTCAAGTTTCCCCTTGCTTTCAGCCATTCGCAGTACCAGCACAGCAAGTAGTAGTTTAATGTTACAAGGCCATATCAGTCAGTCATCCAGACTGTTGGTCCTGCAACTACTGAAAAGGCTGCTGTCTCTCTTCAGGAAGCATACATTTGTCTGGCCTCTCAACAGATACCCCTCCGTTGTGGTTGCAACTACGGTTCGGCTATCTGTATCGCTGAGGCATGCAAGCCTCCCCACCAACGGTGAGGTCCATGGTTCATGGAGGGGGGGAGGGGGGACAACATAGTATATACCGTCTTTCTTAAAGAGCAGTCTTTGTTAAACATCATAATATTTTATTTATTCGTATGGCTAGAACCCATTCGGGCAGGCCGTTCGCCGGGTGCCGGTCTTTCAATTTGACGCCACTTCGGCGACCTGCAGTCGATGAGGATGATAGGATGATGATGAGGACAGCACAACTTCTAGTCCCTGGACGGAGAAAATTCCCCGACCCATCCGGGAATCGAACACGGGCCCAGAGGATTGACAATCCGTCACGCTGACCATTCAGCTAGCGGGGGTGGACAACATAGTATAAACAGTATTAAACAATAATTTTTTTATCAAGACATTAATGACAGTACCCCATGAAAACAATACTAAATTACAATAGGTTCAGGCCCATGACCTTCAAGTCAATCAAAGACTAGCACTCATGTACATTCCATAGCTCAGAGGTGACGTGTTTCACCTTAAAGTTTTGCTCCGACAGCTTCAGAAGGTACAATTTATTGAAACGTGGCGTATGTCACCTTGGAAAAAGAAAAGACTTTACTTTAACTGAATCAAAAATACAAGATAGCTAAACGTGAGTATGGCACCTTTAAAAAAAACGGAATTTACTTAAACAGATTTCAAAGATGTACTGTAGCTTAGCCGTGACGTTTGCAGATTGTAAGAAAACAGATGGGTAACGACCACGACATTGTAAGGACGCGTTCCACGACTCTTCGATAGCACCTTTACATGCCGGTTCGTCCAGATGGGCGACGTTCGGTTTCCAGGGAGGCCCACTGCGCCACACACGTGCAGGTTGGAGGGCAATGGTGCAAATATAGGCTGTGTTTGGTGAATGCAGTGGGCCAGAGTTCTGCTCCTCTCGCCGCCGTAGAAAGGGTGCTTGTGACGTAAGTCCTGTCTAACCGACTTGACGAATGACTTGGATAATGGGTGTAACCAGGAGCTGGGCCCTGGATGTAGCGCCACGTGTCGAGCAGGTGGAGGTCACGTTCTAGCGTTTCCGCACGCGGGACGTGAAGCGGCTGCTGATCAGACGAAGATAAAGTACAGTTAAAATCTCCTCCGATCACCATATCGTCTATGCGGCCCATACAGAGACGCGTAATATCTTCCGAAAAAAAGCGGGCCCGATCTCTCCGTCTCCCTGATCCTAAAGGGGCTTATACGTTGATGAGTCGTACATTGGCTGCGTCGCGACGCGTTCACCTGGGCGGTACCCAATTTCATGCGGCGGGTGGCGTCTGGCCGGTGGCCGGTAGTCGCTGCAGCGCAAGGAAATACTCGAGCGTAAGCTGTTGTGATCGCGACGCAGCCACGAGCTGTCCTGCTGTTTCTGGAAGTGTTGGTTATTACTGGTGGGTAGAATGTGAAACCAATTATCTTCGATGTTCAATCAGACTCATAACTTTAGACGAGAGCCAAAAAGCGACATAAAAAAAAAAAAAAGAAAAATACAGTAGGACGCGAACACGCGACTGTAAGTTTAGATTCAAATGGTTCAAATGGCTCTGAGCACTATGGGACTTAACATCTATGGTCATCAGTCCCCTAGAACTTAGAACTACTTAAACCTAACTAACATAAGGACACCACACAACACCCAGTCATCACGAGGCAGAGAAAATCCCTGACCCGCCGGGAATCGAACCCGGGAACCCTGTAAGTTTATAATTCGCGACGATTATCACTTTCTTTTTTTTATTTTGTACGGTGTTTTTCGTTGCGTTTCGTCTGGGCGGACGTCACATGACATCCGTTCAATTTGATCGTTGATTCCTTTACTCAGTTTTTTTTTTTTTTTTTATTACAGAGGGCCACCGCCTCTCTGACCGGACACGCTGAGCTACCGTGCCAGCAAAATTTTACAGTTCAGGTGAGTTTTGAATTGTGGATCCTCCATGCAAGTCTTATATCATAACCACTACACCACGGTGACTGTAAAATGTGTGCCCCGACCCACTAGACCACTAGCTCACCCAAGTCAATGACATCTCGGAAGTAGATAACACTTCCTCCCGACACTTCCGCGTCTAACAGCCGGCACGGTAGCTCAGCGTGTTCGGTCAGAGAGCTGGTTGGCCTCTGTAATAAAAAAAACTGAGTGAAACGATCAACAAACGAACTTCACCGGATATCATGTGACGTACACAACGATCAACAAAAAAAAAAAAAAAAAAAAAAAAAAAAAAAAAAAAAAACAAAAACAGTGTTGCCAGATTGTGTACATGACCGGACTTAGCGTTGTCAGGGGCGGTCGGTTTTATGGCCACCTTAAGTGAACGACCCAGACTTAGTATCTGTGGCGGCCGGCCGGCGGTCAGTTTTTATGTCTAAGACTGTACATCAATGGTCTCCTTAGATGTCAAAAACTTGTATTCCAGTATCCCCACGAAGCTGGTTAAAATATTGTTACTGACAGTCTCAAGCATTATTGTGATAGACGCTAGAGGAGGTGGAGGATGTCTTGCAGCTCCTGGGTTTAGTTCTAAATTTCAACTATTTTAGTTTGGTGATGACGTCTACATTCGGAACCATGGCCTAGCTAAGGATTCCCCTTCGTCGTTTTGTTTGGCAAACTAATTTAGAAGATCGGATATCCAGTGAGTTACCTGTGCACTACAGTAAAGTCATGCTATGGTCATGCTATGTCGATGACATCTTTCTTCTACATTGACTTGAGTGTGACGATTTCTTCCATCGTCCTAATGGTTTCAGTGAGCATGCACATTTCACAATAGAATATAGTGTAAATGGTACTTTACCATTTTTGTACCTATCGGGCACTGTGTCAGGAAATTCTTTTTAGTATGACATTTATAGGAAAACAGCAACTACGGATTTGGTTCCAGAATTTCGGACGGCAGGAGATGAGGAACCAGTAGCTATGAGGACCAGTTGTGAGTGGTGGTTGAGTAGCTCAATCGGTCGCCGGCCGGAGTGGCCGAGCGGTTCTAGGCGCTACAGTCTGGAACCGCGCGACCGCTACTGTCGCAGGTTCGAGTCCTGCCTCGGGCATGGATGTGTGTGTTGTCCTTGGGTTAGTTAGGTTTAAGTAGTTCTAAGTTCTAGGGGACAGATGACCTCCGAAGTTAAGTCCCATAGTGCTCAGAGCCATTTGACCCAGCGTCGATTTAGCACACGGTTTTAACCTGCTACGGAGTTTCGCGGATTTTATTGTTTACAGCTCTTCCTCCCACCCCCTACGGAATAAAAAGGCAGCGTTCCGGTCAGTGCTGTATAAATTACCCAACACCACTTTATCTAAAGTAGCATATGAACGCGAATATAGGATCATCCAGTTCATAGTGCACTCAAATTGGTACCACGTTGATTTTATCACTTGTATTAGCAAAGCCTTTTATAAAGGAAAAGACGGCCGGAGTGGCCGTGCGGTTCTAGGTGCTACAGTCTGGAACCGAGCGACCGCTACCGTCGCAGGTTCGAATCCTGCCTCGGGCATGGATGTGTGTGATGTCCTTAGGTTAGTTAGGTTTAACTAGTTCTAAGTTCTAGGCGACTGATGACCTCAGAAGTTAGGTCGCATAGTGCTCAGAGCCATTTGAACCATTTTTATAAAGGAAAAAGAAAAAAGCCGTAGGACTGCTACGGTTCAGGGTCAACAGGAAGTATGATCTAAATTACCCTAGGATCGTTTCTTAACATAGGATTCCGCACGGTGGCACGTTTTAAAATAGAGTGCATGTACAGTTGGCTACAAAAAATATCGTCCCAGCATACTTTACTCCTAGAAATAATGGGCTGGCCTGTAAACCCAGGCACAGGACGAAACGGGAACCCCACATGTCGTCGTGCGTTTGGTGCATCACCTATTATGATAGCTAGTCTAAGTATATACGCCGAACTGGAAGGGACTTTGAAGTTAGGTTTAAGAACTATTTTTGGTCCGGGCTTTAATTCTGCCTTGAGTTCACTTTTATCCGAAACGCGTCATTCAGTTTCTGATATTACATCTGTTCTTACAGTTTTGCATACAGAACGCAAGGTTAACGTTCTTAATATCTTGGAAGAGCTGGAGATCTTTCTTGTATTAAGAACATCTTCAGAAAAAAAAACATTCAATTCGCAAACTGAATTAAGGCATAAAGCCATTTTGTCTAACTTTGATTACTTAAATGAACTCTCCTTTGTGAAAAATTTTAAAAATATTTAAAAAGATTTTTTTTATTTTTAAGAACTGTAATAATTTTTAAAATTTTTAATCTAAATGTTATGTACGGGGGTCACTCCAAAAGAAATGCACATTATTTTTGTAAAAACACAGATTTCACTCTCCATGTGTGAAAGTTTTACAGTGTGTAGATACATCATTCCCGCTTGTTTTCAAACTTACTTATGGCTACCTGTTCCCGTGGGTGGCGCTGTCACTGCATGTCTTCTAGATGGCTGCTACACTTGACGTTCGTCAGAAACAACGTGCTATCATAGAATTCCTGTGCTGTGAAAACGATACAGTGGGAAATTTCGACAAGAGTTTGAAAAAGGTGTATGGAGATGCTGCTGTCGATCGCAGTACGGTTAGTCGGTGGGCAAGCAGGTTACGTGATGAAAGCGGGCACGGCAATATTGAGGATTGTCCTCGCAGCGGCAGGCCTCGAACTGCACACCCTCCAGGCAATGTGCAGAGAGTTAACGAATTGATGACTGCTGACAGACGCATCACAGTGAACGAATTGTCACGCTACGTTGGGATAGGGGAAGGAAGTGTTTGCAGAATACTGAAAGTGTTGGCGTTAAAAAAGATTTGTGCCAGGTGGGTTCCCAGGATGTCGACAGTGACTTGCAAAGAAACAAGAAAAACGGTATGCAGCGAACTCTTGGAACAGTACGAGATGAATTTCTTGGAAGAATTGTGACGGGTGATGAAACATGACTCCATCATTTTTCACCAGAGGCGAAGAGGCAATCAACGGAGTGGAACCATGCAAATTCACCCAAGAAAAAAAGAAAAAAATTCAAAACCACACCTTCTGCTGGAAAAGTTATGGCTACGGTGTTTTTCGATTCCGAAGGTCTCTTGCTTGTGGACATCATGTCAAGTGGAACCATCATAAATTCTGATGCATATGTGACGACACTGAAGAAACTTCAAGCTCGACTGAAAAGCAGGATGTTTTGCTGTTGCACGACAATGCACGGCCACATGTCAGTCAAAAAACCATGGAAGCGATCACAAAACTCGGATGGACAAGACTGAAACACCCGCCTTACGGTCCTGACCTGGCTCCATGTGACTATCATCTCTTTGGGAAACTGAAAGACTCTCTTCGTGGAACAAGGTTTGAAGATTAGACTCCCTTGTGCACGCTGCCAAACAGTGGCTCCAACAGGTTGGTCCAGAATTTTACCGTGCGGGTATATAGGCGCTGGTTCCAAAATGGCGTAAGGCAGTTGAGAGGGATGGAAATTATGTGGAGAAATTAAAATATTGTTCCTAAAGGATGTATCTACACACTGTAAAACTTTCAAACATGTGGAATAAAAGATGGATTTAAAAAAAAAATAGTGTGCATTCCTTTTGGAGTGACCCTCGTATGTAAACGGCCCACAACAGGTTCTAGGCTTTTATCCCAAAGTCTATGACTTATTCACTTGGCAATTGCTATCTTTATTAATGTGTTTATTTTTGTATGCACAATTCCGAACCGTCCGTACCGTTTCCTTAAAGTATGTCGGATATTATGTCCGACCACGGTAGCTGAATGGTCAGCGTGACGGATTATCAATCCTCTGGGCCCGGGTTCGAGGGAATTTTCTCCGCCCAGGGACTGGATGTTGTGCTGTCCTCATCATTATCCTATCATCCTCATCGACTGGAGGTCGCTGAAGAGGCGTCAAATTCCAAGACCGGCACCAAGCGAACGATCTGCCCGATGGGGAGCACTAGCCATACTATTAAGTTGAATAAATCGGGTATTATATACGATTCAGCACATGAGCCACTTTCCTCGGATATCCTGTCGGTTCGGTTATGAAGGTCGCAGCGTTCCGTCCCGGTGCGGCTTCAGCTGAGGTAATGTCTGCTCTCTACTTCGTCTTCCCCCATCCTCTCACTCCACTCTTTCCAATACTTCTGATTTTTTTCTCGTCGCATTTGTTCGTAGGGTCCCGTTTCGTTGCCACGTTTTCATCACGACTATCGCTTTTTTCGAAATTTCTCACATTTTAGAGAAAGGGTCAAAATCGAACAACAAAAGTGGCTTGATCGCTATGTATTCAGTATTGTGGACACATTTTATCATTGTGATATGGTCTGCGTATAATATTGTTTCTGGTCTCTTTCTTCTTTTTATTCAGATTTGCACCTGATCATGTAATACACTCATGTTCAGAAAAAAACTGAACACCTTGAATGACTAGAGAGAAGATGTTCATATTCACAGGACATGTACATTAGTATGTTCCGCGGAAATTTTTAGCATGTAAACCATGTCGGCCTCGGGTTCAAGATCAACATCAATATTGCGGCGCCTGCTGGTAAAATGTGCCTACGGCTCTCGTTCTCGCTATAAATCGAAAGTAATAGATTTGTGTGACTTGAACAGACGTGCAGGGTGCCTCACAGGCGTACGCGCGATCCATGCCGTCAATCAGAGTGTAAGAGGGCGCATTATTGACATGAGAGAAGGTGATGCATCCGTCCGGGGTAATTGCTGGTCGTGTGGGACGAATATTTCACTCAAGGCCCTAGAGCACGACTATATGGGTCAGGTCGCACCAACCAGACCACCCCTCTAGAATACCGACACCTCATTCGAATGGCATTGCAGAACAGATCTGTGTCCTCGGCTCTGACGCAACAGTAGAACTGTGTAACACATCGAACACTATCAGAGATGACAAACCTTTACCGTTTATTATGATGACATGCGCGTCGTCTACTTCTCCACCGTGGGTAGTGGCAGCCCGGTTAGAGGCGTCATGTCAGTAATCACGCGTCCATTCCCGCCGGAGGTTCGAGTCCTCCCTCGGGCATGGGTGTGTGTGTTGTCCTAAGCGTATGTTAGTTTAAGTTAGTTTATAGTGTGTGGCTGCATTCCCACAAGACATACAGTGCCAACTCAGGCCCTTATGGCGTGAAGTGCTGTTGGGTACAGCCACAAATCACAGTTGAAGCGTTTCCAGGGTACTGTGACCAGTGTGACCTACGTGAATGACAACCTGCGACCCATTGCCCTACCCTTTCTGTAACACCCCAGACTCCATTTTTCAGCAAGAGAATGCTCAAGCACATGTTGCTGCACGAACACGTGCCTTCTTGGTGTCACAGAATGTCAGTCGATTACCCTGTTCCGTCAGATCACCAGGTTTGTCGTCAATCGAATGTGTGGGTTATGGTGAAACGACGGGTGCAGTGCTGTGACTCAATGTGAACCACCACAGATAAACTTCGGAACCAGGTCGATGCAGCGCGGATGACTATACCACAGGACGCCATTCACTCCTTATACGCTTCGATGCCATCACACATGGAACAAGTTATCAGGTCCCATGGTGGACCCTCTGCCTGCTAGGCAACAGGACACATGCTGATCCGAGATGACTGAAATGCTAGTGACTTTTACAGAACATACTAATGTATATGTCCTGTGAATATGAACGTCCTATCTCTAGTAGTTCAAGGTGTTATGTTTTTTTCTGAACGCGAGTGTATATGCAACAAATAGGTCGTGCCTTTAATGAAGGATTTACAACGACTGCAGCAGTTTTTATCCAATATACCATAACAACTAAATTTTATACTGACTCAAAAAGCTTATTATATCGCTCTGTACTCCAGATTCCAGGGGGACAAGTGTCACTGTTGCAGCACCCCTACCCCACCTTCGGACGCCCATGAATTGTTGTACAATGACATGTAAGGAGCCAATACGGTAAAAGATGAATATACTGAGCAAAGTCTATCCCTTGATCTTCAAGATCACGTGACCTCAATCTAATGGACTTTTCTGTCTACAATCATTTCAAAAGCGAAGTGCTCTGCACTCCCATTGGTACTGTCGAAGAACTGGGCAGCTAATTGCACAGCCTGGTCAAGATTTACGAGGTTATCCTGGGTATCTGAAAGAGTTCAAAGCACACTGCAAAGATCAGTGGAGTAATGCATCAAAATGCAGAACTAAGTGGGAAACATCTCCTTCAACGCCGGCCGGTGTGGCCGAGCGGTTCTAGGCGCTTCAGTTTGGAACCGCATGACCGCTACGGTCGCAGGTTCGAATCCTGCCTCGAGCATGGATGTGTGTGATGTCCTTAGGTTAGTTAGGTTTAAGTAGTTCTAAGTTCTAGGGGACTGATGACCACAGATGTTAAGTCCCATAGTGCTCAGAGCCATCTCCTTCAAAAAGTTCTAAAATACGGTAGATTGTAATATGTGATCTGATGAAGCAGTACTGTATTTTTTGTTAAGATGAGTCATGGGTGGAATCTGAGCACAGTTAGACCGAAAAGTTTACTTTTCAAACACATATGTAGTAAACCGCAACAATATTTCGTACTGAAGTCAGTGGCAGGTCGTAACCACACATTCGTAATTGTACCTTGCAAACGGCACTGCCGAAAAACACAAATAGTTCACATGGAAAGACGAATCGATTTTGATCCGATGACAGCATATGCCACCTGGGGGATAGAGGATGTACTGATAATGGTGTCAAGATCGTCCGTCTAGAGATAGCGTAATGGCAGTGCGCCATCTGTGTCTATCCTTTAACAGGGATGCTCACAGAGAGAAGGCTGAGTGTGGTGCAAACGTGTGAAGCAATCAGGCAGCCATGTCACGAAGACACATACGTGCTTCTTACAGCCAACTATGCGAGTTTGAAAGGGGTCAAATTGCAGCCTTCCGAGTGGCGGAATGGTCCTTTCGGAGAACTGCCACAGTAGCTGAACGAGCTGCATCAGTTGTTCAACGATGCTGGTAGCAGTGGTCACGTGAACATTCTCACACCCGAAGACGAGGTTCTGAATGTCCACACAGCACAGTCGTCCGCCAGGATCGTAATATTGTACAGACAGCAGTGACAGGTCGTACAGCTATCACAGCACAGGTGAGAGGCCTTGTGAGCCCAGATGTGTCAACACGAACTGTCGCAAACCGGTTATTAGCAGTGGGACTACGGATACTCACACCTCTAGTCCGTCTTCCACTCACGCGACAACATCGACGTGCATGACTCGACTGATGCTGTCAGAGGATTGGAAGATGGACAGACATGCTGTGGTCTTCAGCCATGAAAGCAAATGCTGCCCTGCACTCAAGTGATGGTCGTTTGCACATACGGCGTACACCTGGTGAGCGGTGTCACGTAGACTGCATTCGTCCAAGACACACGGGCCTTATGGTCTGGGCTGCGAGAAGCTAAAACTTTTGCTGACCTTTGGTGTTTCTGCAAGGGACGCCAATCAGTGCTCGGTACGTGCAGATTGTTGTTGGACCTGCTCTTTTGTCGTTCTTTCAACAGGAAGATGATGTATTGTTCCAACAGGAAATGCTCTCCCACAGACTGCCCGTGAAAATCAACGCGCTCTGCAAGACGTGCAGCTAATTCCCTGGCCAGCACATTCTTCAGACTTGTCTCCAACCGAGCGCATAGGCGATATAATGGAACGAGAAATGACTCGTGCGGCTCGTACACCAACGATTATTGCAGAACTACGTAAATAGATGAGCAGACGCGACATAATGCATACCAGGACAATACGATCGATTGGATGCCAGAGACGGTGCTTGTATTGCCACTGATGAGGGCTACATGATGTACTAATACGGGTATTTCAGCATAGGTCGTTACGTGGTACCACAGAATCGTTTGTGCTGTTGTAAATGTAATCATTTCATGCACTCCATATGCACAGTTGCAACAATACTGAGTCAACTGGAAACCTCTGAGAAGGTGTAGCAATTATTTCCGGCATGTATTTACACTAGCGTCAATTTTCTGTATTACACTGCTGGCCATTAAAATTGCTACACCAACAAGAAATGCAGATGATAAACAGGTATTCATTGGACAAATATACACTCCTGGAAATGGAAAAAAGAACACATTGACACCGGTGTGTCAGACCCACCATACTTGCTCCGGACACTGCGAGAGGGCTGTACAAGCAATGATCACACGCACGGCACAGCGGACACACCAGGAACCGCGGTGTTGGCCGTCGAATGGCGCTAGCTGCGCAGCATTTGTGCACCGCCGCCGTCAGTGTCAGCCAGTTTGCCGTGGAATACAGAGCTCCATCGCAGTCATTAACACTGGTAGCATGCCGCGACAGCGTGGACGTGAACCGTATGTGCAGTTGACGGACTTTGAGCGAGGGCGTATAGTGGGCATGCGGGAGGCCGGGTGGACGTACCGCCGAATTGCTCAACACGTGGGGCGTGAGGTCTCCACAGTACATCGATGTTGTCGCCAGTGGTCGGCGGAAGGTGCACGTGCCCGTCGACCTGGGACCGGACTGCAGCGACGCGCGGATGCACGCCAAGACCGTAGGATCCTACGCAGTGCCGTAGGGGACCGCACCGCCACTTCCCAGCAAATTAGGGACACTGTTGCTCCTGGGGTATCGGCGAGAACCATTCGCAACCGTCTCCATGAAGCTGGGCTACGGTCCCGCACACCGTTAGGCCGTCTTCCGCTCACGCCCCAACATCGTGCAGCCCGCCTCCAGTGGTGTCGCGACAGGCGTGAATGGAGGGACGAATGGAGACGTGTCGTCTTCAGCGATGAGAATCGCTTCTGCCTTGGTGCCAATGATGGTCGTATGCGTGTTTGGCGCCGTGCAGGTGAGCGCCACAATCAGGACTGCATACGACCGAGGCACACAGGGCCAACACCCGGCATCATGGTGTGGGGAGCGATCTCCTACACTGGCCGTACACCACTGGTGATCGTCGAGGGGACACTGAATAGTGCACGGTACATCCAAACCGTCATCGGACCCATCGTTCTACCATTCCTAGACCGGCAAGGGAACTTGCTGTTCCAACAGGACAATGCACGTCCGCATGTATTCCGTGCCACCCAACGTGCTCTAGAAGGTGTAAGTCAACTACCCTGGCCAGCAAGATCTCCGGATCTGTCCCCCATTGAGCATGTTTGGGACTGGATGAAGCGTCGTCTCACGCGGTCTGCACGTCCAGCACGAACGCTGGTCCAACTGAGGCGCCAGGTGGAAATGGCATGGCAAGCCGTTCCACAGGACTACATCCAGCATCTCTACGATCGTCTCCATGGGAGAATAGCAGCCTGCATTGCTGCGAAAGGTGGATATACACTGTACTAGTGCCGACATTGTGCATGCTCTGTTGCCTGTGTCTATGTGCCTGTGGTTCTGTCAGTGTGATAATGTGATGTATCTGACCCCAGGAATGTGTCAATAAAGTTTCCCCTTCCTGGGACAATGAATTCACGGTGTTCTTATTTCAATTTCCAGGAGTGTATTATACAAGAACTGACATGTGATTACATTTTCATGCAATTTGGGTGTATAGATCCTGAGAAATCAGTGCCCAGAACAACCACCTCTGGCCGTAATAACGGCATTGATACCCCTGGGCATTGAGTCACAGCTTGGATGGCGTGTACAGGTATAGCTGCCCATGCAGCTTCAACACGGTACCACAGCTCTTCAAGAGTAGTGACTGGCGTATTGTGACGAGCCAGTTGCTCGGCCACCATTGACCAGACGTTTTCAGTTGGTGAGAGATATGGAGAATGTGCTGGCCAGGGCAGCATTCGAACATTTTCTGTATCCAGAAAGGCCCGTACAGGACTTGCAACATGCGGTCGTGCATTATCCTGCTGAAATGTAGGGTTTCACAGGGATCAAATGATGACTAGAGCCACGGGTCGTAACACATCTGAAACGTAACGTCCACTGTTCAAAGTGCCGTCAGTGCGAACAAGAGGTGACCGAGACGTGTAACCGATGGCACCCCATACTATCACGCCGGATGATACACCAGTATGGCGATGACGAATACCCGCTTCCAATGTACGTTCACCACGATGTCGCCAAACACGGATGCGACCATCATGATGCTGTAAACAGAAGCTGAATTCATCCGAAAAAATGACGTTTTGCCATTCGTGTACCCAGGTTCGTCGTTGAGTACACCATCGCAGACGCTCCTGTCTGTGATGCAGCGTCAAGGGTAACCGCAGCCATGGTCTCCGAGCTGATAGTCCATGCTGCTGCAAACGTCGTCGAATTGTTCGTGCAGATGGTTGTTGTCTTGCAAACGTCACCATCTGTTGACTCATGGATCGAGACGTGGCTGCACGATCCGTTACAGCCATGCGGATAAGATGCCTGTCATCTCAACTGCTAGTGATACGAGGCCATTGGGATCCAGCACGGCGTTCCGAATCACCCTCCTGAACCCACCGATTCCACATTCTGCTAACTGTCATTGGATCTCGACCAACGCGAGAGCAATGTCGCGATACGATAAACCGCAATCGCTATAGGCTACAATCCGACCTTTATCAAAGTCGGAAACGAGATGGTACGCATTTCCCTTCCTTACACGAAGCATCACAACAACGTTTCACCAGGCAACGGCGGTTGACTGCTGTTTGTGTATGAGAAATCGGTTGGAAACTTTCCTCATGGCGGCACGTTGTAGGCGTCGCCACCGGCGCCAACCTTGTGTGAATGCTCTGAAAAGCTAATCATTTGCATATCATAGCGTCCTCTTCCTGTCGGTTAAATTTCGCGTCTGTAGCACGTCATCTTCGTGGTGTAGCAGTTTTAATGGCCAGTAGTGTGCTTATGATACCCTGTACAGCTATAAAACAATTACGTTAACAATCAGTGAATACCATTGTGACATGTCATGCAAACGATCTATCAAAGTAACTATCAGGAGAAAGCGTCACCACAGAACTGTTTCTGCAAGCAGATTCCTGCTGCTGGAGCCAGGCACTGGAGGACGACGGGTGGGGATGTTAGAACTGAGCTGAACGTAAAGCACAGGAAGAAGAGGAAGCAGAAGGAAAAGAGGAGAGTCGGGCGGTAGAAGGCTAACGTTATTTGAAAGGCCCCTGAGGGAATAAGTAGAGCGAGTCGATTGGCTGGCGCCTGCGGCGGGCGGCTCATGTATCTTCCGCGGTCCGCTGGGTCCGCCCACGGCTCGTTACTCAAGCAGGGAGGCCAGCATACGAATGGACTTCTCTTGTAGGGAGGGAGCGTGGGAGGGATGGAGGCAGCTCTAGAGAAACTCTGCACCCTGCTCGCGCGGCTGCGTGCAACAGGTTCCACTCTCTCAGCTATTCTCCCGCAAAAATACGGGTTACTGGATCGAATATGGCAGTACTTGTTGCTATATGCGAGACTGGATCCCAGGCGTCTACTTCTTCTTCCTTTGCCAATCCAGTAATGGTTGTTGGCGACCACACGATGCGTCTTTGTTCTATGAACCACACTAAGTAATAGTTGATCTGCACTTGATAATCCTGCTCACCTCTTTATGCTATCTAAGATATTCTTCTCCGTCATTTTCTTCCTTTACCCTTCATCTTCCCTTCTATTGACAACTGTAGAACCATCGGTGACCATGCAGCTCGTTAGAATGAAATTACAGTGAAATGACTACCCCTAGCTGCACACAGGCGTTGATATAAGTCAACGAGGACAGTTGAAAACGTGTGCCCCGACTGGGACTCGAACCCGGGATCTCCTGCTTACATGGCAGAAGCTCTATCCATCTAAGCCACCGTGGACATATATATATATATATATATATATATATATATATATATATATATATATATATATATAAGGCTCACTGGACATTTGACCATCTTCTTCTGTGCGGATGCACAAACAGAGCCCGAACTCTTACGGCCATCGGCAAAAAAACCGCGAGTAATGAGTATAATGGGCAGGGGCACTATGAATATAGTGCGGGACAATAAGAGTTGGGAATTTGGGTCTCACGGGAGGCGTGCCAGAGATAAGTCCCTGCAGTCGCACTATCCTCTGTGTCCTCGGTGGCTCCGTTGGATAGAGTGTCTGCCATGTAAGCAGAAGATCCCGGGTTCGAGTCCCGGTCGGGGCACACATTTTCAACTGTCCCCATTGACATATCAACCCCTGTATGCAGCTAGGGGTATTCATTTCATTGTAACTGTAGAAGTATATACACTGACGGAAAAAAAACACAACACCATAAAGGAGTCGTGCGACATAAACGAAAGTTGGAAGGCGTCTGAAAGATGATATCTATTCAAATTTCGTGCCAGTCCCAAAAGAGAGGCGCTAGCAAATCAAATTTCCTTTAAATTCGCTGTAACGTTGGTGAGTGTTAGTTACCTTTGAGACTGGACGCGGTCAGTTGATGTTAGCCAAGAATGCTTTAAGGCGACAAAGACGCCATTACCAACAACTCCCTGAATTTGAAAGAGGTCGTGCAACAGGGCTGTGAGAAGCTGGAAGTTCCTTCCGCGATACTGCAGAAAGACTTCAGGAATGTAGTCACTGTATATGATTGCTGGCAGCGGTGGCCACGAGAATGTTCAGTCGCAAGAAGAACGGGCTCCAGAGGCCAGGTGGCACTACCGATAGGGAGGACCATCGTGTTCAGTGTATGGCTCTGGCGCATCGGCCTGCATCTGTAATTCGAGCAGCAACTGGCACAACAGTGACACAACGAACTCTTACAACTCGGTTACTTCAAGGACAGCAAGCCAGACGCCCTGTAGCGTGTATTCCACCCACCCCAAACTGCCGCCATTTGCGACTTCAGTGGTATCAAGCGAGATGTCATTGGACGATAGGGTGGAGGTCATTTGTGTTTTATGATGAAAGCTGGTTCTGCCGCGTGTCAGTGATGGACGCGTGTTGGTTAGAAGGAGACCGTTTGTGGGCCTCCAATCAGCCTATCTGTGTGCTAAATACACTGAACTTGCACCTTTAGTTGTGATCCAGTGTGTTTTTTCGTATGACAACAGGAACTCTGAAAATTTGTAAGTAAATCCGGTGATTCCACCTGTTGTGCCGCGACTCATGAACGGCAGGCATTCCAGCGGGTGTTTTCCACGGGTAGCACTCGCCCGCATCCAGCTGTTGTAACTCAACATGCTCGAGATGTTGCTTTGGCTTGCTCTATCACCAGATCTGTCTGCATTTGAGAACACATGGGACATCAACAGATGACAACTCCAGCGTCATTCACACACAGCATTAACCATCCGTGTCATGACCGCTCAAGTGCAACAGGCATTGAACTACACACCACAAACTGACATCCGGAGCCTGTACAACACAAAGCAAGCATGTTTGCACTCAACATTCTGGTTGTTATATTGGTTATTAGTGTATCAACATTTCACATTTGCAATGGTTTATCTCGCGCTTACATTAACCTGTGATCCTGCAAAAAAATGGTTAACAAAGTGGCTCTGAGCACTATGGGACTTAACTTCTGAGGTCATCAGTCCCCTAGAACTTAGAACTACTTAAACCTAACTAACCTATGGACATCACAAATATCCATGCCCGAGGCAGGATTCGAACCTGCGACCGTAGCGGTCGCGCGGTTCCAAACTGTAGCACCTAGAACCGCTCGGCCACCCCGGCCGGCAAAAAAATGGTTCACATGGCTCTAAGCACTATGGGACTTGACATCTGAGGTCATCAGTCCCCTAGACTTAGAACTACTTAAACCTAACTAACCTAAGGAAATCACACACATCCATGACCCAGGCAGGATTCGAACCTGCGACCGTAGCAGCAGCGCGGTTCCGGACTGAAGCGCCTAGAACCACTCGGCCACAAGGCTGGCTTGTGATCTTGCACTGTTAATCAATTAAATATGTTACCTAGACAAATGTACTCCCAAAATATCATTACTCCACATTAATTATTTTATGGCATTACAGTTTTTTCCTTCAGTGTATTCGTTGTTCCATAAGATATGTTCTAGGCATGTATTTTTCCTTCTTTCAAACGTTGTTAGCATTTGCTGCTGTTTCTGTATTCATTCCAATACTCCGCTGTTAGCTATGATTGCTTTCTAAAAGCCCCTGTGTTTTTGATCTGCTAACCTCGATCACTGTTTTGGCAGCAAAATCACGATGTATTACTTGAGTGCTAAGTTTTTGTAGTGGTGGTTTTATGCATACCTGGGTCACTTTTACAATGGTGTGGGACATCTCATGCTACAGGCATTTACGTATGTACAGTTCTGGTAGTAACAGAAGTGATTGGGGGAAACCTCAGAAATAACTGAATGAGAATGGCTGGATGGAGAATGCGTGAATACGGTGACTCTGATCACTGAATTATTATTATTATTATTAAGCATTACAATCCATGAAGGCTTTTTGCTGCAGAATGGACAATGTTGAACCACTTTGCTCTGTCTTTACAAGTAATTTGCCACTGTCTGTCATGTCCTAGTTTTCTGAGATCGTCTTGAATATTGTCCAAGTATCTCATGCGTGGGCGTCCAAGAGGTCGTCTTCCGGTGGGAATCTCTTCAGTCACTTTCTTGATGGTCCTGTTTGGTGGTGCTCTGATGACATGCCCTATCCATTTCAGTCTTTTGGCTTTAATTTTGGCCACTATATCGGAGTCTTTATATAATTTGTAAATTTCATTGTTATTTAGCAATCTCCATTCATCACTGATCCTATCTCTTATGGGTCCAAATATTTTTCTCAAAATTTTTCGTTCAAATACTCTTAATCTGTTTTCCTCTTTTTTTGTGAGAGTCCAGGTTTCAGATCCATAGGTGAGTACTGGTATAATCAATGATTTGTATACTTGTAGTTTGGTGTTCCTAGAAATTAACTTGCTTTTGAAAACTGTCAAGAGACTATAGTAGCATTTGTTAGCCTTCTGAATTCGTGATTCTATTTCAATTTTTATGGAGTTGTCAGAGGTTACTATTGTACCAAGGTAATTAAATTCATTTGTCTTTGTGAAAGCTGTGTTATTAATTTGCAGTACATTATTATTTGATGGATAGCGGGATAAGATAAAGTACATTGTTGTGTCTGTATTCAGCTGGAGGCCTGTGCCATTTGTGGCTTTAATTAATTGTGCTGTAAGAAGCTTCATATCATTCTCACTGTCAGATAATAATACAATGTCATCAGCGTATGCTACAATGTTAATTTTGCTTTCCAGTTGTGCTCCAATTTGTAGTAGCTTTACTTTTTGGATTATTCTATTGATTACTATGTTAAAAAGAACTGGTGAGAGTGAATCCCCTTGTTTGACTCCAGTTTTAACCTCAAAGTCTTCAGAAAGTTTGCTAGCTACTTTTATTTTGTATTTTGAGTTTAAAGTGCAAGATTTTATTAAATTTATTAATTTGTTAGGGATGCCAATCTGCCTCATGCACTTCCATAAATATTCCCTGTTGATACTGTCAAAAGCTTTTTTAAAATCAATGAAAAGCATATGTACATTTTGATTGAATTCATATTTCTTTTCACCCAACATCCTTAGGACATATATATTGTCAATAGTCGATCTGTTAGGTCTAAATCCACATTGGGCATCATCTAGGGAGTCTTCAACGTAAGGGCTTATCCTTGCTAACAGTATATTTGTCAGAATTTTATATGTTGTGTTTAGTAACGCAATTCCTCTGTAGTTTGAACAATTTGTTGGGTCCCCCTTCTTGTATATAGGGCACACAACTACTTCTTTCCAATCATGTGGGACCTGTTCCTGCTTCCAGATGTTGGTGATGATTTTGTGTAAGCAGTTTACAAAAGGAAATTTACTGAGCTTCCATATATCTGTGTCTATACCATCACTTCCAGGAGCTTTATGTCTCTTCAGCTTCTTGATGCTTTCTTTAATTTCTGCTAAGCTGGGCTCTTCGTCCGATGGGTCAGCAGTAAGATATTCATTGTCATCTTCCTGAGAGACGCTTATAGTTGGAGCATTTAGTAACTCATTAAAATATTCCTTCCATCTGTTAGCAATGTCACTTCTTTCTGTTAGCAAGGAGCCATCTGGGTCTGTTATGAACTGTCCATAATTTTTTATATTCCCACTTTTAAACATATTTATGCTCTTGAAAAATCCTCTGGAGTCTGTGGTACGGTCATTCTCAGCTCTTTTTAATTTGTAATTCATAAAATCCCTTTTCTTTTTCCTAATGAGTTTCCTGGCAAGTTTCTGTTTCTCTTCAAAAATAAGTTTGTTTTGTGTTATTGGTTTTTGTAGGAATTTTTCCCTTGCTAATTTTCTATCTTCGATAGCGTTCGAGCACTCGGCATCAAACCAGGGGTTCTTAGTTGTAGTAAAATGTCCCAAAACTGAGGTAGTTGCTCGTGTGATATTTTCTTTCAGAGCGTTCCAGGCTTGATTAGTATCATCATTGTTAATTTTACTTTCCACTTCAGGTTTGTGTGTTTCTAATTCTCTAATGTACTGGTTGAGAATGTTTGGGTTTTTCAGTTTCATTGTATTAAACCTAGGAACACCATTTAATTTAGACCATTTATGTCTTGAGAGTGAGATCTTGAACTTGGCTTTTACAAGAAAGTGATCCGAATCACAGTCTGCTCCCCTTTGACTTCTGATATCATGTATGCATTTATGATGTTGTTTTTCGATTAATACATGATCAATTTGATTTTTTGTGATGCCATCTCTTGAAGCCCATGTTTGTTTATGTATATCTTTATGTGCAAAATATGTACTTTTGATCAACATGTTTTTGGAAGTGGCAAAGCTAATAAGTTTTGTTCCGTTTTCATTACTCTGCTGATGTAGACTATGAGGTCCAATTGTAGGTTTATAATGATTTTCATGTCCTAACTTGGCATTGAAATCTCCTAGAATTATTTTAATTGAATTTTTCGAGAATGTATCATATACCTGTTCCAATTTGTTGTAAAATTCTTCTTTAATATTGTCCTCTTTATCCTCTGTTGGAGCATGGCAATTTATAACATTTAAAGTCTTATATTTGCATTGAATCGTAATGTGAGATATCCTTTCATTCACTGCCTCAAATTTCCTAATAAAAGGTAACAATTTGTTGTTTATTATAAATCCTGTCCCTAGTGCATGTATTTGTGTATCATTTCCCCCATACATTATTGTATACTTATTTTTGTTTATACTTCCATTACCCGTCCATCTGATTTCTTGTACTGCAACTAAATCCATTTTATACCTTTCAAGTTCCTGTATGACATTTATCAGTGATCCTGATCTATAGAGACTTAATACATTCCATGTTCCCATATTCATAACCTTTAAATTTTGCAAGTTCGTCATCAAGTTTGGTGGCCCAGCATTCTTGTCATTCTGATTCGTAGCAATCCATTTTCTCCTACAGGATCCTGTGATAGGGTCGCTGGCCCTAAGCACAACCCCCAACCTGGAGGACCAGGGTCTTGATTTCGGGGATGCCTACCCCTAGAGCAGTTGCTTTCACTTCAGCTAACGAACTTGCTCTGCCCGGCCTGTTGGTCCGCGGGAGGTATTTGATTTCCCTCCTACCACCCATATCTGGGAGGCGTTCCCCGATCCGCCACCTGGGGACGCGCCCTCTAGGAGTTACAGGCTCTCCCGAGGGTCTGATCACTGAATGAATAACAGAAATAACTACAAAAGGGCACAAGGATGCGAGGACATCTATAAAAGATCTTGGCACAGATGGAAGGGTTGCAGATAGATTGCTATAAAACCTGAGTCTATGAACATCGCCAATGATCACTGAATAAGCTGATGACTTAATGAAAATATCCAGAAAAGTATGAACAAGCACAATTTCTTTTTCCTGAGTGCATACTGAGTGCTATGAATTTGTTCGTAACAAGGGAACTTTAAGTAAATAACTTCACAGTCCCCTCGTCATGACATATACAAATTTGATTGACGCTTACCACTCCACTGGTACTCAGGTGCAAGGGATGGCTGCGGTAGTGGTGGCTGGGAATTCTAAGTGCAGCCCAGAATCTGTGATCAGCTCTTAAGTGAAGACGTCTCTGTTCTCTCCCCGACACCCTGCAATTGAAAGCGTCCCGTTTTATACCCTAAAATGAAGAGCCTTTTTCGTCTCCTCCACTTTGTTCTGTCAACGACGAAATATCGGAACCCAGCTGCAGTGTAGTTTACGAGTTCTGACCAATGAAGAGTTTACAATGACGACCATTTCCCTACTCCAAACGAACCTGTCATAGTTAACTAGTGCTACTCGATTCTGTCTTAGAAACAGGCAGAAGACAGAAATTCTCTCCCACTAATGCGTGTTTCTGTGTTTCCTCCAATCAAAATGGCTGCACATACATACTCACGATTTCTCATCCCCACTACCAAAACAATTAGAATGAAACGATCATGGGCTTCCTTACAAAATTTAAGCGTCTACACATGTGACCTTATTTAACCCCCAATGACTATTCTCCAAGCTGTCTGTGTCGTGTTCTTCATCTGCTGTTGCAGATCTCATCTTTTCTGAAGGATATTCATTAAATTCCTTTGTTTTCAAATGGTTCAAATGGCTCTGAGCACTATACGACTTAGCTTCTGAGGTCACCAGCCACCTAGAACTTAGAACTAATTAAACCTAACTGACCTAAGGACATCCACACATCCATGCCCGAGGCAGGATTCTAACCTGCGACCGTAGCGGTCGCTCGGCTCCAGACTGTAGCGCCTAGAACCGCACGGCCACTCCGGCCGGCCTCCCTTGCTTTCTGAAAGCTTATAACATGCTGTGTCCTCTTTCTCATCCTGCCATTCCCCCGCCGATCACCTGGTATTTTCTTGTCTGTCGAAAAAACAGCGCTGTCACCATCCGTACCTGCCTGAATCCTGGCTTTCAGCAGAAGCATTTTTATCGTCTGTCTGTTGTGCTCCCCTTTGGCGCTCTTATCTGTTCTGATACGTGGTTGGCTGTCTCAAATTGTAGAAAGACATAGCAAGAACCCATCAACATACAGATTTAAAAGGAAAATTACTACTTATATCTGCGATCGTGGGTGTTAGATTTAATTGGATGCATAATTTCATGCAGTGTCAAAAATTTAAATGCGCTGGGTATCCTCATCTGAATAATGATTTGTTAAAAAATTGTCAATCTATTTTGGAAAAACCAGTCCAGTAGTAAAGGCCAGTTTGTTAAAAACATCAGAAAGTCATTCAATTTGTCCCTAGTGTACAACACTGTGTTCCAAAGAAGTTATTTTGAAATGTACAAATCTAGTGCTGCGCTGTTCATTCATCTCTCATTAATGATCTTGTACATACTATACAAACACTATTTCACAATGTGACACTGTACACACCATCAGCTGTCACCAGGAAAATGGCGATGATGTACAGTTCCCATTTTATGTAACTCAATTTCTCATTTGCTTGCCTGAGAAAGTTATTCGACTTTCCTCCATAATGAGTGAGGTGTTGAAGTTAAAAGGAGGGTAACATGTTGATATTGTCTACTACAGAGCTTTCGAATAGGATTTTCCAGAAAATGATAGCAAACATTACAGCGCATAAGGGTAATGTGAAATGACAGATATGGATTGTTACATTCACCAGTGCTACATTTTTTACCAAACCTCTACTCTGTATTATCTAAGTAATCCTTTATTCTGTAGAATGTATTAATTAACCAGTAATAACTTGCAAAGGTACCGTTATAGATCCTAATGTAGATATTAGCAGCTCTTATCTGGTGGTGGTTATGAAGCTGGTGTGGTAGCAGGTTCTGGAAGTTACAGTTTCGTGTCGACGGTCTGACTGTTGACCCATTTCGCGCTGTAATGGTGAAACGTCCCCTTAGAAAAATTAATGAATGACTGTGCTTAAACTGACACACAATATTTTTAGCGCAACGGAATCTGACTTTCAATAATCCCTACAAAAGAATGGCCCTGACTAACAATAACCTATACCTCTCATGAATCACTTACCTCACAAAAATCTTCGTTACTCAAACTACTGCAATACAGCGAGCGCCAATACTGCCAGCTAAATAAAAGATTCTAACTACTGAAGGCACTAACTACTGATAGGCATAGTTAGCAAAAGAAAGATTTTAATAGAGAACAAACAATGTATTTACCTTAATAGTGTTCAAAAGTCATAGAATATATCAGTTCATGACATCCAGTCTTACAAATTTACCGTCTCTGATGGACACACGTCCAGATCATCCGCTCTCAAAACCCCGCCATCTCTCTCCCTACATCCACCACTGCTGGCGGCTCACCTCCAACTGCGCAACGCTACGCGCTGTTAACAGCCAACTGCCCAACACTACAATGGCAAATTCCAACAATACAAACCAGCCACAGACTGCACACAGCACAGTCAGTGATTTTCATATAGAGCGCTTCGTGGCGTTACCAGCATAAAAACCTAAACAGCCTACTTACATAGCCCCCATGCTCCCCACAAAAAATTTTACAAATTGTTTTGGGCAGTAGCCAATACAGATTTGAAAAAAATTTTCACAATTACAATAACAAAGAAATCAAATGCACACACTTATTTATACACTGTTGGTCAAAAGCAAAGATTTTCTCACAGTCCACAAAGACAGTCCTGATCATTGATCACAGTAAAGTTGCAGTGGTTTTTTTTTTCTCAAAGTCTGAGCAGTAAAAGAAAATACACATGGAAGTAGTGGATTTCCATGCAGTCTGGAAGAAGTAGTGTTGTCCTTCCAACGGAAAGACAGTGCTGACTCCTGACATGCAGACAGGTAATGGGCCACAACAGAGCAAACCCACACCAGAGTCAGTCGAAGTTTTGAAGAATAATGGTAGGTAGGTCATCACAGAGCAGACCCACTGTAGTCCTGGTAGAGAGTATGGTATTGGTGGGCCACCAGAGGTGCTGACCCACTGCAGTCCTTATAAAAATAATGGTATTGGTGGGTCATCAAAGGTGCAGACCCACTGCAGTCCTTGTAAAGATGGCCAGCAGCCATCTGTTGCGACTGTGCAGGTGCCCAATCACCATCGAAGAGTCTTGCGGACAATATAGCAAGTCCATAATCACCACTTGTGCACTCACAAAGTTGTGGAATTGTCCTTTAGAACCAGCAATGCTTTTAACCAGTCCCTTGCTGAATTATTAACACACGTGCAAGCACTAACAATCCCAACTTCTCACATACTGTGCATATATTATGACCAACAGAAACGTGTGCAGTGATATGTATTCTTACAAGTTACTTAATTTGATGAACTGGTGTCAATTACAATTTTACAACATGAGAATACAATTACAAAGATACAGAAAACATCATTAAAACATAATAGTACAGATAACATTTGTAGTAATACATGCTTTACAAAAGAATAGAAACAGACATATACATCAGTGTTACAGGAATTATGACATAAGTAAATATATAAAATAATGAGAATAGTTTTTGAAACATTAATTTCACATACGAGCATTGAAACAGAACAGAATTAATAATGTCTATAAACATCTTTACAAAGAAAATAACATATTATTAATGCAAATTATATTTGAGGATAGCAGTATTCCTCATCATAGTGAATGTAGCTTAGTACTAGAAAAATTCTACAACATAAATCTTATTAGCTAACCACATAAAGACAGGAAAAACACAAATGCACAAGGGTACACAAACACATAGCGGAATAACACAAAAGGAAAGGACAGGGTTAATTTTCAGTGTAATATTTGGTACTGCAGTCCAACCCAAAACTTCATTCCATAGATCTTTCCTCTTATTTCAACATTTGCTCCAGCAAAAAAAAATCCTATCTAACCCTGTTGTCCCTAAACCCTACTGTTTTGTTCGTATCCTGTTTCAAAATAAATATTTATCATTGTACAATACTCATTTTTACCCAAATCTTTTTCACATAACTTCTCAATGCATTCTTTCCCTATTCTTCATAGTTACTTTCTATATAGTCTATCCCCTCTTAAGCTAACTTAAATCTACTGAGCTCAGATACATAAACTAAGGGACGAGGCAATGCAGCAGTACAAAACAATTAACACAAACAGCAATTACAAAAAAAATGCAAATTGGCCAAGCAGCAACATATATAAATTAGCAAAGCAAATGCAACATTACAACTAATATAAGGCAATGTGCAGCAAACAAGAAAAATAAATCAGTAGTAAAACTGGCTTAACAGAGTAACACAAAGTGAAATTTAGTAGCACTATGCCTATCTAAACATGACAAAAGCTCAAACAGAAAAAATATTACAGTAAAGATGGGCATGTCTAATACCTATGTCACATCTTAACACTAGAGTGACCCATCACGATAAGCTACTCTACGAAACAAGTTACCCAGTCATTGACAAAAATTATGTATGCAATTCCTGTGAAGGGCAATGTCTTTTTGTGCTCCCTCGTTTTTTTTGGAAGTAGATCATAAAATTATTATTTACTGGATCTGTAGGCATAAAATATCTATATTAGTAAATTTATTAAATTTTATTTTAACCAGCTAGAAACTAGATATTAAACAAAACGAGCCAATATATATATAAAGCAACATATGAAACGTCATTCACTAGGAAAATGGCGTCTCAAAAGGCAAAAAAAATCTCTCAACTAGAAAGAAAATAGATGTAAAATGTTTCTCATCATTTCATTAGGCATGTTAGTAAATATCATAAATTAAAAGCTCCACAGTGTAATCATATGTTTTCAAGTTTGAGTGTGTCGTATTTGCGATGCTTTTTACAAAGAAATGTCAATAGCGAGGAGAATGGCCTCTTTTTTTTCTCCACCTAATGGCTTTCTTTTTTCAGACGACTATCTCTCAGCTGGGAGCCCAAAACGCATTACGTCAAGGTCACTTACCTTTCTTACCGAAATATTTACGACAGCAGTTTCTGCTACAGTGAAAGTCTCATATAAAAATTTCACAGGTCGAGAATTTGCGTTACAAATGTGTAGAAACAAAATCCTGTAAATATAACAGTGTCCAAAAAATTTTTGCCAGCATTGTGATACATTCACGCATATTCACACATTTCATAACTCTTAAAGTACGATTCTTGGTTTCCAACATCTTTTTTCACAAACCAGAGTCCCTAACCACTACTCATTATTCCTTATTTTATTATACATATTCATAGACACTCGGTCTTGTGTAGCATGAGAGCAATATGCTGAGAGGAAGGCATGATAAAATTCTCCTTCACTGTGACAATCGTGAATGACTGATCGCATTCTTACAGCTGGTTCATTCTCTAAGTAGCCACACATAAATTCTAACCTGTGCTCCAGTGACCAGTTGGGAGGAAAACAGTGAGAGAATTGATGGAGCCATGCTTGTGGATGAATGTTGTTACCAGAATTCTTAAATGTTTTGAATTTACGTGTAGTAATGAACAGCTTATAGTCAAAATCATCATGTCCGCGAGTCGCATATCGGTCATTATTACTTTGTTTCGGCAGTTCCATCTCAAAATTCAGTGCGCCTTGCCAATTTCTTTCACAATTTCCGAAGTGCCCTATGTTATTATTTAGTGGCTGTTCCGTATTTCTATGTCCCTCTTCCCGTATTGGAGCGCGAGTGTCCTCTGAAATATGTAATTCTTGTATTACCTGTGTCAACTGATCTTGTACTTCCCGGATTTCTCTTTCGTTCTGTGTATTGATTTGATTTTGATTTTGTTTGAATTTTCTAATTTGTTCATACTCTTCGGTGTCAGTGAAGGCTATGGGTCTTGTGTCATTCAGATCATCATCTACCTTTGTAAATAAGTTAGTGAACTGATCCAAAAGTTCGGCTACCTTCTCCGATAGTGAACTGATTTCCTCAGTGTGTTTTTCTGAACCAAGTTTCAAAGTGTCAATTTGTGTTGAAATCGTATCTACTGTGTCCTTTAAGTTTTCCTGAATTTTTGCAATTTGCGTAACCAAATCGGTAAATGCAACTGAGTCAATTTTAGCTTGCAAGGTGTCGTGATTTTCATGAACAATAGTTTGCAGTTCTTTTATGGCTGCTTCGTGATTTTGTAATGCATTTTCATGACGCGAAAAAATAGATTGAAAATGCTCACAAATTTGTGTTTTTATATCATTACAAACTTTTTTACTTTTAGATTCAATTTTAAGTAACTCAGCAGTTAAAGCTTCACGTGTTTGTTCAAGCGTGGTGTCTTAACTTTTGAAGCTGTTGCTGTGACTGTTTTTAATTTTGTTCCCTTGCGTCTAACTTTTGAAGATTTTGTTCCATTCTGTCTAACTTTTGCTGTGTTTGTCTCTGATTTTGTTCCATTGTGTCTAACTTTTGAAGATTTTGTCCCATTTGTTTCTGAGTTTGTTCAAGCGTTGTGTCTAACTTTTGTAGCCTTTGTCCCATTTGTTGCATTAACTGTAATAACAATGCACTGGTGTCTGAAACATGTTCCTCAGTGCTATTCGGCAGTGCATTTGAACCAGCAATATTCGCATTCTGAAAATCAGAAAATGGGTCTCGACTTATTTGAGAAAACGGTGAGGACCCAAAACCTGAGTCTACAGTATTTGCAATAATGTGTCTAGTCATTTCGGATTCCTGAGGCGAGCTGTTGCCGATCGATCGATCGATAATGCTTCCCTGTTCACTACTTGTTTCACTGTCTACACCATTATTTGCCGCCCCCTCCATTTCCCTATGCACAATTACCAAATTACTATGTTGAACATTAGTTAATTCATTACACGGTGACGCTAACACACTGCTTTCGTCTTCACTGTCATTTCTCAGTTTACTTTGGAGCCTAGAATTACGTTTTTCACACGCCATAATTGTCACAATATTTCACACAATAACACAGAAAAGGACAAATTGAAGAGCAAAAATAAGAGAACACATTAACATAGCACTGAAAATAATATCTAGTTAATCACAAGCGCACCTGTGAAATACTTGGTGCAAATCTACATGCATGCCACAACTGTTTTACTGTACAACAATGAAAAACTACAACTACAAAGGAAATTCTCTCTATAATTACGCGCTAGCAATAAACAATAGCTACACTAATTACACAAACTGCAAGAAAAAGATCAGAAGATTCCAGTGAGATATCCTCGGCTAAGGGTCGACATATGAAACGTCCCCTTAGAAAAATTAATGAAAGACTGTGCTTAAACTGACACACAATATTTTTAGCGCAACGCAATCTGACTTTTAATAATCCCTACAAAAGAATGGCCCTGACTAACAATAACCTATACCTCTCATGAATCACTTACCTCACAAAAATCTTCGTTACTCAAACTACTGCAATACAGCGAGCGCCAATACCGCCAGCTAAATAAAAGATTCTAACTACTGAAGGCACTAACTACTGATAGGCATAGTTAGCAAATGAAAGATTTTGATAGAGAACAAACAATGTATTTACCTTAATAGTGTTCAAAAGTCATAGTATATATCAGTTCATGACATCCAGTCTTACAAATTTACCATCTCTGAGGGACACACGTCCAGATCATCCACTCTCAAAACTCCGCTATCTCTCTCCCCACATCCATCACTGCTGGTGGCTTACCTCCAACCATGGTTGTGATATGCAGACAGCGCGATTCTCGTACCAACCTCATAAAATTCTCGTTTTTTAGTAAAAATTCTCGTACGTTTTGAAAATATATATATATATATATATATATATATATATATATATATATATATATATATATATATATATATAGCTTTACAAAACCTTATTTACAAATGAACAAAACTATGAACAAGAATTTGTAATTATGAAACAAATTCGATGTCTACATCTTCTTCTTCTTGTTCCATTTTATAAAGAGTGTCCGACATCATTTTCTCGTACATTTCGTGTGTTGGCTCAAAAGTTACACATGTTCCGTTGTTTTCTGGTCGTTCTTTAATGCATTCAGAGGCAAGAAGTGCTCCATTCAGTGTACTGGTTTGGAGTCTGTTCCTAATTTTGGTTTTCCTGAAGTTGAACATGAAACTTCAATAACCTGACAAGTATGAAATAATATTATTAACTAGTTATTAGCTTCATTGCTTTACATACCTTAGAAAAAACTCTTTCGCAGTCTGCATTTGAATGAGGTAAACTCAGAATTGAGAGAGCGAAAACGCTCAATTCCTTAAATTCTTCAGATTCGTTGTTTAATGTATTCCACATTTTATCTGGTCATTGTTCCTTTTGTAGTGAGTCTGGGAGACAAGCCAAAACCAGAGGGAGACGCCTCCACTGGTCATCTTAAGTTTGTGCTAAATCGAGATCTGAGGGAGGAATTATACGTGGCAACAGTTCCATTAAAGGCATGAGTGAAGGTGTTGTATCTTGGAAACTTTGTGACAGGGCATTTGCAGGTTTGAGTGCCGCTAGTTTGGACATCACTTTATCTTCCATATCATACCGTAATTTGGCCTGGCAGGAAGCTGTCTGTAATATTTGAGAATTAATAGCTCTCATTAGATATGCCACACATAAACACACAAATGTATAGAAAACAATAAAACACAAATTATATATGATTTCAGGCAAACGAGGTGTACTCACCACAAGAAAGTTCCTGCATCGATGATAAAAATCCTTGATAAGATGTGGGTGATTCTTTATCTCTGGTGTGCCAACGTTCTTCAGAATTTTCACACCCAAATACAGTTGTGAATCTTCCAGATGATGAGCTGCATTTTTTGGGTCAACATCACTGAGATTTTTTCCCAAGACATATGTGCGTTTCATGAAATACAGAAATATTTCTGTATAGAGAGCTCTAATCTTGTCATGTAGGTCAACAATTACTACTGCTCTAGACTGGAAATACTCGTTGAAAGTAGTAAATTTTGGTAGAATACACTCTAAGAACATATAATACATTTTTGCAAAGGAGTCATGTAAACAGTTAAAAACTAGTTCAGCACTTAGAACTCGCTCAGAAAGCCATTTTTGGTTAAAAAACAGTATTAGAGCATCCTAGTTTTCCAGCACTGTCCTAACAACCGCGATCATTGATAGCCAACGTGTCTGTGAAGGATGTAGTAATTTGTGTGGTTCCAAGTTTAAAAATACCTGGAATAAAACATAATGTTTAGCCTATTTCCACACGATCGGACGTAAAATAAAGTCTATGAGATACAAAATGTTACAATACCTGAAATTCCTTGAACTCTGCCTGCCTCTTCGCACTGAGTTTGAAAAAACCATAAATATTCCACGCGAGGTCCTCACAAGCTCTTGGAAGGTTCTTGCACGCCTCGCTTGCGCATATATGCACCGAATGACAATCACACTTCATTACAAAAATTCCCGGGGAGCTATCTCGGAATCTGCTTGCTGCAGAATTACGAACTCCCATCATAGTATTCCAACCATCTGCTCCAAAGCCAATAATATTGGCAAATGGAATGTTATGCTGTTGAAACGTTTTTACTACACCATTGTAGAGATTTTCTGCAGTAGAAGCATTCTCAACATTTAACTCTCCATCTTCATAAACTTTATATAGCTCCCAAAACTTACTTTCAATACAACCTGTAAAAGGAGAAGTGATACAAAGTGGTAACTTAACAGGAAAATTTATTTTAGAATTAATTTGGTTATTATTTCAAAACTAGCTCTTGTTATTACTCACTTGAATCTTTGTCATAAAAGCGGATCGCCACGCAGGAATTTTTCACAGTTCCGATATCGGTGAACTCGTCCGTCATTATGCTAAACTTGGTGTGTTGTAGTTTTTTCGCCAACACTTCTTTATGTGACGTCCCAATAACATTTGAAACAATGGCACGTGCTTTGTGCCGTTTAAGAGTCATTGCCCTTGCAATATCCGAGTCTGGAAAAATGGTCAGCAACTAAAAATGCCACATTATGTTCTGCTAAGAATGCTGATAATTTGATTACAGCTTTAGCAACCTTCCTCTTAAGTGGTTGTGCGTTTGTGACAAATTGAGCAAGTGAAGGCTGTCGCACGGTAGCAGACTGCACCATGTTTAGGTGCTTCTTACTTCTGGAATGGTTTTTAATATTCTGGATTTCGGAAACCATGCTGGTATTGCAATATCTGCATCGCGCCCTGAGCGGATCACTATCGCGCATCAGCCAATTACGTAAACCTGGCATATGTAACTAGTCATCACGAAATTTTTGTTGTCGATGGACAGGCCGTTCTGTCTTCGAGATTTCGCCTTTTTAGACGTTTTTTCTCCGGCGTGCACAAAAGTTTCGTGCTTGTGTTTTCATATTCACTGTCACTTCCCATTTCTCCACTCACAGTAACACACAGTAACCCGAAACACTTACAAAAAGAAACTACACAGTAAATGAATTCAGCTAAACGTACTCGTAATGACTATACGCGAAATACGCATTGTTAAGAGTACCGTTTGTTGAAGATGAAACAATACCGTCTGATGAAATGTCTTTCGTTTGTACTTAACAATTCCACAGTATTGTAGGGTAATTAGGTCTACTGTTAATTGCTTTCCAATAATATTCGATTACAGTTCCATTTAGTGCTTTGAGATTCGTTGGCCGCTCTATTTCTGAAACTTAACAATTCGAACTGAGTGAAATATGTCATGCAAAGCAAAGTGATTCGTTATTGTTAGTTTATTTAATTTATTTTCCAGGGCCAGGCTTTGAACTAAGCCTCATTCTCGACTTTAATCGTTTTGTCATGTCGGTAGTTTGGCGCTCTCTCTCCTGCCTGAAATTCGTTGATTGACAGAGACTGCATGGATTCGTAACAGTTTCTAATCATTTTAAAAATATAACAGATGAATTGATTATTTTCCAAATAAATGTATATAATGTATATTTGGTAAAAAATTTGGACCCGCCTCCATAGCCACACGACTTGGTGTGGTGTCACGAGCCACGAGCCCGCAGCTACTAAGGTTAGAGTTCCCCCGTGGGCATGTATGTTTCTGTGATGTCTGTAGACTAAGTTAGGGTAGGATAGGGTAGAGTAAGTCGTCTGTAACGACTCCAGTTATCGATCGGATTAAACGCTAAAAAAAAGTTTTAGGCAAAATTCTCGTATGTTAGTGTACGATATTCACTTTTACCTCGTACATCGTACAAATGACGAAATTCTCGTATGCGTACGAGAATTCTCGTACATATCACAAACCTGCCTCCAACTGCGCAACGCTACGCGCTGTTAACAGCCAACTGCCCAACACTACAATGGCAAATTCCAATACAAACCAGCCACAGACTGCACACAGCACAGTCAGTGATTTTCATATAGAGCGCTACGTGGCGTTACCAGCATAAAAACCTATACAGCCTACTTACAATGGTAGACGTGCTCAAGAATATGCCAAGAAGGACAAGGATGTGAGTGGAAATATGTTTACAGCATGATGGGGAACATACTGTTTTATTGGACACTTCATACGTACGGAAGTATAAAACAAATCAGATCAGTTAGAGACTAGGGCGTACGGGGACTTCTGCCTACAATGTACATGATTAGGAGCTGATTCTTGTATCGTTCAAGGAGAGAGGCAGCTGGGGCCCCATTTCATCCCACCAAGAATCTCAATTACTATCCTGAACGGTGTCTGCTTGACACGTCAATGGTCGACGACATACACTATTAGGTCAAAAGAATCCAGACACCCCTGTGTAATGCGGAATTAACCACTAGACATCACGACAGGCAGATCGACTAATGTAAAAGATGGCGGGCAGGGTTGTGTTGTCAATAGAGACGCAGTAACAGCACAATGGGTCGGTCAGTAGAACTCATTCTCTTCAAACGTGGAATAGTCATTGGATGTCACCTGAGTAACAAATCTATCACTGACGTTTCAGGCCTTCTAAAGATGCCCAAGTTGACTACTAGTGATGCTTTTGAAATACATCATATTCGCCTTTGACTGTAGAAATTACTTATTTTCACTACTGCAATTTCGATCTCAAGACCATTATTAAGTGGCATACTGCAGAAGCGGGAGTCCCAAAGTGGTACCAGCAGTGCAGAAAGTACAATGACTGAGCGTAGAGGGTTGAAAATAATGGGTTATAGTGATCGAGCAGCTTCTCGTAAGCCACGCATTTCTTTAGGCAATCGTGAGCTACGCAAAAAGAGAGACAGCACTGGACAGCGGATGACTGGAAATGTATAATTTCTAGTGATGAATCACGCTATACTCTGTGGCAATCCGATGAAAGCGTTTGGCTTAGCGGATGTCTTCAGAACGCTACTTTCCATCATGTGTAGTGCCAACAGTGAAATATAAAGGAGGTGGTGTTACGGTATGGCGGTGGTTTTCGTGGTAAGTGTCTAGTCCCCTTATTGCGCTTACGAAATGCTAAGAGCGGAAGGATACTGCAGTGGTAGTGAGGTGGTTGGTAAATGGTAAGGTACTGGGACAACAAAATAAAGTATACTTGAACAGCAATTTATTATTAAAATAGTTTATCTCTTTACAATTAGAAAATACCCATTTTACGAGTGGCAGCATTGATGATGACTCGTGAATAAAGTAGTTAAAATTATGGCTCCACATATCAATAAAAAACAATGCTTTAAATGCATGGGAGCAAGATGATAATTTAGAAAAGAACAACAAAGATCGCCCGACGGTGGCGGGTCAAAATAAAATTAGGAAATTAAGTAGTAATCAGTTGCAACAAAATTATTAATTGCCGTATGGCGTCGCGCTCTAAAAGACAATTACAGGTTAAGAACATCAACTGATCAAGTAAATAAATATACCTAACAAGTGGACAAACGGTTTAAGGTCCAATGATAAATGCCTACCACGACGAAGACAAAATACTTTAAGGTTTTTAAGTTCGTAATAAAAATTTCATTAAGGAATACGATACCTCTACCAAAAAGACCAGTTTACTGCAACACTGGCCAAGAATGAAATTTTCACTCTGCAGCGGAGTGTACGGAGGTAGGAGACGAACTACTGGCGGAAGTGAAGCTGTGAGGAAACATCGTGAGTCGAACTTCGGTAGCTCAGTCGGTAGTGTACTTGCCCGCGAAAGGCAAAGGTCCCGAGTTCGAGTTTCGGTCGGCACACACCTTTAATCTGCAAGAAAGTTTCATACCCGCGCACACTCTGCTGCAGAGTGAAACTTTCATTCTTGGCAAGTCTCGCCGTGAAGTCATCTCTATGGTAGAGGTATTGTATTCCTTACTAAAATTTGAATTGCGAACTTAAGAACTTTAAAGTATTTTGGCTTCGTCGTGGTGGGCATTTATCATTGGACCTTAAACCGTTTGTGGGCCTTAAACCGTTTGTGCATTTGCTAAGTATATTTATTTACTTGATCAGTTGACGTTCTTGACCTGTAATTGTCTTTTAAATAGCATCGCCATATAGGAATTAAGAATTTTATTGCAGTTGATTACTACTTAACTTATTTTCATAATTTCATTTTGACTCACCACCGTGGGCGATCTTTACTGTTCTTTTTTAAGTTATCATCTTGCTTCCGTGTATTTCAAGTATTGCTTTTATTGATGTGTCGAGCCATGACTTTAACTGCTTTATTCACTAGCCATCAGTGCTGCCGCTCATAAATTGAGTATTTTCTCATTGTTAAACAGTTTTTAATAAAAAAGTGCTGTTGAAGTATACATTTATTGTGGCCCCAGTACATTACCATTTACCAACCAGTTCCGTGCCACTTCAGTACAGCGCAATAAGGGGAACACACACGAACCACGGAAACACCACAGCACCGTAAAACTACGTCCTTTGTATTTCACTGTGGGCTCTACATATGATCGAAAATATCATTCTGAAGGCATCCACCAAGCCAAACAATTACACCGGATTCCCACAGAGTACAGCGTGATTCATCACTACAAATCACTTGTTTCCGGTCACCCGTTGTCTTATGGCGTCGCCCTTGTTGCTACCTAGTACGTTGCTTAGTACCAATTATAGAAATGTGTCGCTCATGAGAACCTGTTCGACCACTGTACGCCATTATTTGTAGCTCCGTAAGCGCGGTTATTATGTCAGTTGGATTGCCGGTAGCACGTTCCGTTTATTACACGAGACTTTTTACAAGCACCCCCCCACAGTGCCAACTGTACCTGCCCGTCAGTATACGGTGCATGCCTGGTCTTACTTTATCTGTGGTTGTTCCTTAGCGTTTCCACTTCATAATCACAACTTTTTTTAACATTAAACTTGACTAACTTGAAACTTAACCAATCTGACTGTATATTAATGTATTTTCCTTGTGTACTATTTAGAATTCGACTTTTAGGCCATTATCAAGTAAAATGCTAAAAGTTCTTAGACCATTAACACCTGATAATTGCCGACGTATTAATGGCCTAAAAACTTTTAGCAATTTACTAGATAAAGACACAAAAGCCGAAATCTTAAAAAAGATTCTGCATATCAGTGGCTCAGCATGATTGAAAACTTCTTGCAATCACATCATTTCACATGTAAACGGTGACAAGAACAGTCTTTTATTGGAAATTGTGTTAAGATTGTTAACACTGTTAAAGGGCTCAGATGCGACGACGACGCATGTGCAAGTTGGAGGATTTTGAAAGTCTGGTATGCGCTGAAACACAGGCTTCTGTAGTATGCCATTTGATAGTGGCCTTGAGGTCGAGATTGTAGTAGTGAAAATAAATAATTTCTACAGTCAATGGCGAATATGATGTGTTTTAAAAACATCACTACTAGTGAACTTGGACATCTTTAGAAGGGCTGAAACGGCCCTGATGGATTTCTTAGTCAGGTGACATCCAGTGACTGATGCACATTCGAAGAGACTGAGTTCTGCTGACCAACCCATTGTGCTCTTATTGCGTCTCTACTGACAACACAATACCTCCCGCCACCTTTTACATTAGTCAGTGGTCAGTTCTGCATTACCTAGTGGTGTCCGTATACATTAAGGAAGGTAACTGACATAATTTGTGGGCTGAAATGGGTTCCGAGCTTCAATTCTCCTCATTGAATGACACAAGAATCAGCTGCCCAATCATGTACAGGGTGGGCAGAAGTCCATGTACCCCCTAGCATCGAATGGTGACTAGTCTGATTTGTTTTGTACTTAATTATGCATTAAGCGTCCAATATATCAGCATAATCCCCATCATGCTGTAAACATATTTCCACACACATCCATATTCTCCTTGGGATATTTTGGAGCATGAGTGAAGTTGCTGGGCAACGAATCCAAAATTGGTAATGGGTAATCTATTAGCATATCAGCATCTGCTAGAAAAATGGTCTACGCATTTTTTGGGGAGGGTGGGGTGGGGGGGGGGGGGAAGGGGGGGGGGTGAGTGGGACTGATTGCTTCGAGACCACCTGATCACGACAAAATGTGGAAAATTCAATTGTGATTTATAAACAATAAAGATTTTTAGTACAGCCTATGCGTAATAACAGCTTTCAGTAACATTACCAAGGCTGTGGACTCAGCCCCTTTAAAAAAAAGTTTAAATGAACGTGCGCCATTCACAGTCCCTTGAAAATAATATGGACCAAGCAAATGTTGTGATGTCATCGCTACCCATATCATTACGTGAAGCTGGGTCCTTTCTACCTCGACGTCGTAATGAGGACTTTCTTTGGTCGAAACGACTGTCTTTAAAGAACGGGAATTGCGATAAATGGCACATTCGTCTGCGAACATAACCTTGACACGGTGCACTGCATTTGGAAATTGAGTTAACAAGGCACGGCGTGCTAAAACGCGCTCGTTCGGGTTTGTATCTGATAACTCGTTTACGAATGTTGGTCGAAAAGATCTGACGTTAAGGTACATCTGGCATTGTTGTCCTCGGTATACCGAGTTCCGAAGCAAGTTTACGTCTCGATTCATAGGAGATCGTTCAGCTGAGGCAGAGACTCGCACACATGTTTCTTCACGTGTCTTCCTCCTTCCACTCCTCGATCTGTCTCTAATACAGCCAAAAAGCAAAAGGCACGTCTTCTTCAAACTAGAAGCGTTGCCTTTCGCGGTGGAGCCTTATTGGATGTTCCCTGGATCGCTCCAATAATCTGTCTCATTGTCTGCCATGCGTGTTGTCATTCGTGCACCCAAACAATTGTCACTAAGAGCTTCTCAACAGTGTAACTATGACCGCTCAGATCTGCCATGGCTACAAATTAAAACTCGGCTCCGACTGTGACTGCGAAAATATGTAGACATGAATTCTAACCATTGATTTCAACAGCTGATAAGAAGTAACACAAATACCAACCTGCATAATAACATTTGTTACTAAATAGAGGTTACAGGGGACTTCACCCTGTACATCCCTTTGTTTACCTATAGCATGTCACAGGCTGCCAGAACTTTCAGTAAGACAATGCACCATCCTATGTCTCCCATATTGTGTAAAAATGGTTTGTGAAAATACTCCGCTGACTGACGGGTTTTCGTATGCTGCCTCCCTCTCATATCAACTGACCTCAATAGTGTTGAGCACGTCTGAAACGTCATAGAGTCAGAGGTCGGCGTCTTGGGCCCAAATCCAAACAATTATTGTGAATTGTGGATGGTAGTTAAGTTATCATTAATCAGGATGACTCTTCAACGTTTCCAATCTCTCCTTGTGTGCAAGCAGCGAGGAGTTGCTGCCATCACCTCGCCGAAAGGAGATGCTACGTGCAGCTACTAGGTAGGCGTCTTTTATTAAATTGCACACGACTATAAAATATAAAGAACAGCTATACAGTTCTTGTTACGAGAAAAAATTATAGACTGGTGTCGTAAAAGTAACTGCAAACTGATCAAAGTTCATTTCCAGTCTCCAACCAAAACTTAGAGGACTTTTTATTTTTTTAGCAGATATCGCCCATATATGTTCATTCTGAAAGGAAATAACAGTGACTGTCAATGAAAAATTGGTCTGATACATGAAAGGCACTTTCTATGATCACGTTCGTGAAATTTGTCTGTGAGAATTTCCCTCTCTGCTCTGTCTGTGAAGGAGCTGTCAAGATGCAGTAATTACGCTGATAACTTGTTTCCCATTAATTTGCTCGTGGGTGAAGCAAGCGAAGCGCCTTGACGCGGGAGTCGACAAAAGAACAAAGTAACACGTCTTATCTTCCTAAAAGGTTTGCTCCTTTTTGTTCCTTTTCTAATGAAATTTTCTTTAGCTGCATTATGGTAATTGCAGATACTCTTAAAGTAATTAAAAATATTGACGTCTGATGTGGGCTGACACTTGCGGCAGAACTGTTTTTGTTGTTTTAAAATATATTTATTTACTTTGAAGTTGTACCAAAAACAAAGCGGAAAATACTTATGAAGTGTTGTTTCAGATATTCCCTCCTGTTGAATTCATTAATTGCCATCTCTCCGCGCATTGGGAGAACATTTTGCAAAAATGTTGTTAGAGTGTTTCTTTTCTCTGCTTCTGTGCTGAGACAGATTTATCAGACTCTTCCTGATAATGCCGAAGAATATTAATTGATTTACTAAAGAAGTTAATCGTTAATGCCAATTACTGCCAACCTTAGTTGACGTAACTAACATTCGCTAATGCAGCAGCACTTGAACCTTAACTGTCCGCATCCAGTGCTTGATTAAAGTAAGTTTCATCACCACTGTTAACCGACTTGACAGAAAACATGTTTGAGTTCAGTTTCTAATGACCAAACTTGGCACCTATGTTTCGGGTTAAATTCCGAGCAATAGAACATTGTTTTTCACCATACTTCTCTGAAACTTTAAAGAGATTGAAACTGTGTCGGTAGATCACTTGCAAGTGGAACGCGAGATCTCAGGTTAGAGTCCCGATCCGGCACATAGTTTTAACCTACCAGGAAGTTTCAAATCATCGCATATGCCGCTGCAGAGTGAAAGTTCTTTCTGTAAACATTTTCCCTTTGTTTCCTGAATATCAGTGATGCAGAGCACATTTTCCACTTCGCAGACTTCCAAGTACGTACCTCAGTACTATGTAACGGTTTTTTTAAATTATGGATACACCGCAACACATCACAACGAGAATGCCACGCCAGAAGAACAAAGTGAGTGACCGTTACACATTTCGTGCAAACATCAGTCCAGCTTCCAAAGTGACATCGCCTCTTACTAAATTTTCTCTTAATCCACAGGATGACCACAGCATTTACGAAAAGACTATGTAATATCAGTATGACCTCATTGTAAAGTTATTTTTGTAATGCCGTTTAGCTTGAAGATGAGGTTTAACCCTCGAAACATGTCGCTAAATAAATAAGTAATACAATAGTTGACAAAGTTTGTGACTTGTAGCGGTAATTAGAAAAAAACCTTTACATATTTCTTGAGAGAGTCACGGTCGAAAAATAGTGTAAATGGCTTCAAATACCTCAGTACTGCTTCACAAGGTATATGGTTTTGATAGCAAAGTGCTTTAAGCTGCCCTGGAAACCGTGCGTGCTAAAGCGCCGCTTTTCTGATGTGGAAGTGCACCGGCCTCGGATCGAAACCGCCCGGTGGATTAACGACGGGGTCCGTGTGCCGGCCAGCCTGTACATGGGTTACGCACATCCGAAAACACCCACGCCGTCGCCGTCGCCAACATCGTCCTCCCAGGCCTCCAACGCCCCATAACATCAAGACCAGTGCCGTTGATCAAACTGTGCCAAGTGCAAAGTGATAGTGTTTCAGTCTCTAAGCAATTTGAAACTTCTCATAAATGATCCAACGGTGTTTTTGCGTGCAACATATGTACAACAACGAGACCTACCAAAATACGTAGCAAACAGAGTACGCAAAACGCATTTCCCAATAAAAGCTCTAAATGTACCCTACCTCTCTCTCTCGCTCGCTCCTCCTTCCAAAAAGTTAAATTATAAATGTATCACAATTTAGAGGTATATCCACTGAATGTGTTTCCTGTGCCAAATGTAATATGTCTTCAGCTCACGTCTCACGAGTATGTCTTATTGCCTTACATAATGTAACGTTTCCTCCTTAATTATTGATATATATGTCCTTTCATATCTTTTTTTTTAACTGAAGTGTTTTTTTGTCCTTACCACTGCTGTGATACTCTTTCCATCTCTCTCTCTCTTTCTCGCTCCTCCTTCCAAGGAAGAAAGTTACGAACTACTCACAATATAATACATGTCACTGACATAGTGACATCCATCAAAGAGTCTATGTTTGTGGTCCTAAATGTAGCATGGTTCAAATGGCTCCAAGCACTATGGGACTTAACATCTGAGGTCATCAGTCCCCTAGACTTGGAACTACTTATGCCGGCAGCGGTGGCCGAGCGGTTCTAGGCGCTTCAGTCCGGAACCACACGGCTGCTACGGTCGCAGGTTCGAATCTTGCCTCGGACATGGATGTGTGTGATCTCCTTAGGTTAGTTAGGTTTAAGTAGTTGTAAGCCTAGGGGGCTGATGACCTCAGATGTTAAGTCCCATAGTGCTTAGAGCCATTTGAACCATCTGAACTACTTAAACCTAACTAACCTTAGGACATCACATACATCTATGCCCGAGGCAGAATTCGAACCTGCGACCGTAGCAGCAGCGCGGTCCTGGACTGAAGCGCCTAGAACCGCAGGGCCACAGCGGCAGGCAAAATGTAACATGTTTTCAGGTCATGTCTTACGTAATTTAACGTTCTCTCCTTAACAATTCATATAGTGTCCTTTCATTTCCGTTTCTTTTTAAATTGTTTCAATTTTTAATCACTATTGTGATACTCTGTCACAAAATTAGCTAAAATAATACACCAACTAAAGTCACTATAATAAAAAAAATCAGCAAACTTGATGATACTGCAATACACTGAAAGCTTGAAGCCTTTAATGTAACTGATTCAAGATTCCAGTCAACGGCCTTGCCGGAGTGGTAACACCGGTTCCCGTCAGATCACCGAAGCTAAGCCCTGCCGGATGGGTGACCATCCGGTCTGCCGAGCGCTTTTGACAAACAGGGTGCTCTCAGCTCTCGTGAGGCAAACTGAGAAGCTACTTCACTGAGAAGTAGCGGCGCCGGTCTCGGAAACTGACATACGGCCGGGAGAGGTGTGCTGACCACATGCTCCTCCCACATCCTCATCCAGTGACGCCTGTGGGATGAGGATGACACGGCGGCCGGTCGGTCCCGTTGGGCCTTCATGGCCTGTTCGTGTGGAGTTTAGTTTAAATTAAGATTCCACTAGCAATAAACAAAAACAACAGCAAATAACGTAAAAACTCTATGCAAGATAATTGGAAAATTAAGAAGGTAGGTGTGCTTTGTTGATGTCTTGTAACAAAAAAACGCTTACAGCATCACATACAAAAAAAAGGACAGGACTGTCATTTGCAGTTGGAAAAGAAACATCATATATACGAGGGTTGTTTTTTAAGTAAGGGCCGTTCGTGCGTATAGTCCCGTAGTTCGCGCGGACGCCGCAACAAGCCACCGCGCCACTTGCCGGCATCCTTCCCGTTCACACTGACGCAAGTTGCAGCTCTGTAGATTAGATTAGATTAGATTTACTTTCATTCCAATTGATCCGTAGTGAGGAGGTCCTCCTGGATGTGGAACATGTCAGAAAAACAACAATACATGACAAATATTTACAACTAAAACAAATAAGCTAATGTACCATTCCACAGGTCCCAAGTGGAATGATCGTCATTTTTAATGAACACTAAGAGTCATTTTACAAATACTAATGCACTGAATTTAAAATAAAAAACGTTTTTTATTTATTTATAAGGTAATAAACATGTAATACAACTACTGTAATACTTATTTACAATGAACACATTACTGCACTGAAATGGTGCAGAAGTTAGATTATACTTACACACACACACACACACACACACACACACACACACACAAATTTTCAGTGAACACATTACTGCACTGAAATTGTGCAGAAGTTATGTTGTACTTATATACAAATCAGTTGGTTTTACTAAGAAATTCATCAATGGAGTAGAAGGAGTTGGCCACCAATAAATCCTTTAGGCTTCTCTTAAACTGAATTTCATTGGTTGTTAAGCTTTTTATGGCTGCTGGCAAGTTATTGAAAATGTGTGTTCCTGAATAATGCACACCTTTTTGTACAAGACTAAGTGACTTTAAATTCTTGTGAAGATTATTCTTATTTCTAGTATTGATTCCATGAATTGAGCTGTTGGTTTGAAAAAGTGATATATTTTTTATGACAAATTTCATTAAGGAATAAATATACTGGGAAGCTGTAGTTAGTATCCCTAGTTCCCTAAACAGGCTTCTGCAGGATGTTCTTGAGTTCACACCACATATAATTCTTACTGCACGTTTTTGTGCCCGGAAAACTTTAGCTTGGCTTGATGAATTACCCCAAAAAATAATCCCATATGACTGTAGCTGACGTGTACGCATCGCTGTGCTACTTTATAATGTTTACGATTATTGAATCGCCCGCCGCGTGTGAGATACGGTCAGTGATACGTTTTTTGACCGCGAGAAGCCTATCAGCTGCTGAAATTCATCGTCAGTTAACAGAAGTTTATGGTTTGAATGGCTTGAGTGCAATGAGTGAAGGTAAAGTGTGTCAATGGGTTAGAGAGTTTAAAAATGGCCGTCAAAACGTCCATGACGAAGAACGCTCAGGCCGGCCCTCTGTGATCACTGATGATTTGGTGGCTGCAGTCGAAACAAAGATTCGTGACGAGAGAAGATTCACTATTTCCACTCTTTCTTTGGAATTTCCACAAGTCTCAAGATCGGTTTTGTACAAAATTGTGTCTGAAAACCTAAACTTTAAGAAACTGTGTCCTCGGTGGGTACCCAGACTCCTCACAGAGGACCACAAAGGGAAGAGATTTGCCACTTCATTGGACTTTTTGATTCGTTACGAGGAAGAAGGGGATGACATGTTGAGTCAAATTGTCACTGGAAATGAAACATGGGTATCCCATATCACTCCCGAAAGCAAGCGACAATCGATGGAATGACGACACACAACCTCACTCGTCAAGGACAAAGCCAAACAGACGCTGTCAAAGCGCAAGATTATGGCAACTGTGTTCTGGGACCGGCGCGGTGTTTTGCTAGTGGACTTAATGCCACGAGGAACGACAATCAACTCAGATGCCTACTGTGCAACTCTAAAGAAGCTCCGCAGAGCAATGCAAAACAAAAGGCGCGGCATGCTGACAAAAGGAGTTTTGCTCCTGCACGATAACGCTAGGCCCCACACCTCTTAAAAGACTCTGGATTTGATTGATTCTTTTGGCTGGGAAGTTTTGGACCATGCACCATACAGCCCCGACCTTGCTCCTAGCGATTTTCACCTTTTCCGGTACCTGAAACACCATCTTGGCGGGCAGCGCTTCAATGACGACGATGAAGTGAAAGCGGCCGTGAACTCTTGGCTGTCGGAGCAGGCGGCCGAATTCTTTGAAGAGGGAATTGAAAACTTAGTTGTACGGTATGACAAGTGCCTAAATAAACACGGCAACTATGTAGAAAAATAGGTAAAAGTGTGTAGAATCAGAAAATAAAAGTTCTTTTACAAAAGCATTTGTATCTTTTTTTTAAAAATAAAAATAAAGAAAAGATAATATGTGGACATGTGTCCGGAAACACTTAATTTCCATGTTAGAGCTCATTTTAGTGGTTTCATTCCAATGTGATCAAATTGTAAATTTTCTCAATCAATATGTGTGGGCTGACGAGAATCCGCACGCAATTGTGCAATCACGTCATCAACACAGATTTTCTGTGAACGTTTGGGCAGGCATTGTTGGTGATGTCTTGATTGGGCCCCATGTTCTTCCACCTACGCTCAATGGAGCACGTTATCATGATTTCATACGGAATGCTCTACCTGTGCTGCTAGAACATGTGTCTTTACAAGTACGACACAACATGTGGTTCATGCACGATGGAGCTCCTGCACATTTCAGTCGAAGTGCTCGTAGGCTTCTCAACAACAGATTCGGTGACCGATGGATTGGTAGAGGCGGACCAATTCCATGGCCTCCACGCTCTCCTAACCTCAACCCTCTTGACTTTCATTTATGGGGGCATTTGAAAACTCTTGTCTACGCAACCCCGGTACCAAATGTAGAGACTCTTCGTGCTCGTATTGTGGACGGCTGTGATACAATACGCCATTCTCCAGGGCTGCATCAGCGCATCAGGGATTCCATGCGACGGAGGGTGGATGCATGTATCCTCGCTAACGGAGGACATTTTGAACATTTCCTGCAACAAAGTGTTTGAAGTCACGCTGGTACGTTCTGTTGCTGTGTGTTTCCATTCCATGATTAATGTGATTTGAAGAGAAGTAATAAAATGAGCTCTAACATTGAAAGTAAGCGTTTCCGGACGCATGTTCTTTATTTGTGTGTGAGGAATGTTTCCTGAAAGTTTGGCCGTATCTTTTTGTAACACCATATAGAGGGAGAATACTGGGCACTTAGAAAACTTTCGCTCTCTTTCACATGAATAACACTACACGCAGACTGTTGGGGTACACATATTCCGTCCCAAGGGTAACAAGGTCGCGACGGGTAGGGCATTCAGCCAGCCTTTAAAACTAACCATGCACACGAAAAACAATATGTTGAAGTCCACTCATCCCTCTGCGTTTCTAACATTGTGTGACCTGATGAATGCTTGCAATAGACACAAATCCATGTGCGTCCATTACTATTATTATTCTCGTTTACATAGTTAGCAAGCAGTACAGTATATAAAATTTGAGCAAAACTTCTACTTCGTTCTCTGAAGCCTGATGCAAGTCATATTCTGTACAGCAGCTTGGATAGGTCGACGCTGAAGCGTATGTTTAACTGTCTGATGTTTTCTACAGTCGCACCTGAAATTTTCTTCTTTGTCATAGGCCCATCTTGCTATATCAACTCTCGACCTACCCACTCTTGATCTCTGTCTATTCGAGGACTTCCATATGAGTCGTCCCTTGTCATAACTACTTGGTAGACTTTAAGATACTTTTTTCCAACTAAGGGGAGGAGGTCTTTAGCTTTCCATAGTTGTAATCTGGCTACCTCATCTGTAGTTGTGAGTTGTCTGATGTTTTGTTAAAGATCTTCCTGGATTTCAGTCCTGCTCCATCTGCGTAATTTCCTTGTTCATTTCTCTTCGGATATACTGTGGAGCTATTTCTGCCAGGTGGTAAAGCCATACTGTTCGACCGGATTTTAAACAGCCTGTTGTAAGTCTGCATGCGTCGTTGGAGAAACATCCATCTGTTTGGTATATGACTTTAACTATACCAAACGGGACAGGTGTACTCTGCAGCGAAGTCACGCAGTCCTATGGCAGTAGTTTGTTCGAACTGCTTCGGCTTTATTACTCAGCTGTGAACTAGCCATTTTTCTAAGGAGATTGTTCTTGGTAGAAACTTTCAACTTGGTGTTTATGCAACGCTTCCTATATGTAAGAGGTCTGTCATCTTAAGGTGTTTTGGTGTAGCACATTGTTCCACTTCAACCAAAAAAACCTGGCCACCTTTAATTTACCAGTGGATTCTCGGTTTGTCAAATGAAAATCTCATATGTGTGTCTTACACGGATCTGGTTTAGGTTTATGTTCACTGTAGTATCTTGACAGTATTTCAACAGTCTTAATGAGAGTGTTTTGCGTTCTTTCAAAGGATGTGCTCTATGTGGCAAGAGCGACATTATCAACATACAAGAAACTCCTGGTACTGAGGGCCATAGTTATGCGTGGGGTAGTCGCCTTTTCGGTATGTCTGAGGAAAGAACGTAGCGAATGGGGTTTCCAATTAGAAGTTACGAAATACTGGCCTGTCCTACCCTCGCAGCATGCAGGTGGGGTCCCACGTGCCATTAAATATTCAAGTATCATTGAGTAGCATGTCGTAAATTACGACTGTGTACCCATTTCTATTCCTTCGATTACAACGCCAGCTGTGGCGAAACGAAGAAAATGCTTCAGACAGATTTTGGAGTAGAATCGTAATCTGCAATAAAAAACTGGGTTCCCATTGAAGATTTAGAAGTTTGCCCAGCCACCAACGCACGGGGTAGAGTGGGGGGGGGGGGGGGGCGAGTGTGGTATCATTGGATGTCCCCCCTCCGAGACAAACCATTTGGAATTATAACATTTTTTTCCAGCCGATGTGTAGTTTTAGAGATACTTCAATGGCTTCGGTTAAAATGAACACGCTTTCTTGAGGAAGCCTGCTCTTGTGTAACCTCCACTAAGTAAGTTGCACTATATAATCATTTGGAAGTCACTTCTAAGTCTCTACTTTGCAATAAAAGTAAAATAATCCCTCCAACAGTCACTTCCAATTCGATACTTTGCAATAAAAGTAAAATAATCCGATCGACAGCGGCCAATGTGACAGAATGTTATCATTCATACAATCTGCGAAACTATGAACCGTATTGCAAATAAAATATTGGTTGTGATTGATGTTTCATTTTGGTGTGAAGTGGTTGTAAGTTGACGAGGAGGGTCATTGATTTCATGATTTCATGAAGTAGCTGAGAAATGAATTTGTTTTGTTTCACAGGTTGGCTGTGTGATCCAAAGAATGTTGCTTGTGAGTTGCGCGCGTGGTGAATCGGTAGGCCAAAGGCGCTCAGAAGTGCCGTTGAAGATCACAGAGCAAGATGTGACCTGTAAGTCGCAAACCAACCAAAATGTTGTGCGAAACAGGATCAGTGAACCAGAAAGAAACACTCAAAACACGTTGTAAAGTAGATATTGGAAAAATTGTACTTAATACTCGGAAAAATAAGAAAAGTTTAGTAAAAATCCTGATATACTTCAGACTATATAATATTCACAATTGCGTTAATAAAGTAAAATCATGGGGTTGGTGACGGAAGAGACGTTATTCGATTGATAGAGAATGAAGTTGGTGGAGTGGCAGCGAGGGCGCCTAACCTGCTGGCGTATTCTACGCACTTGTCACAATGCGGTCACAGTGGCATCAATATCAGTGCATTTCGCCGCTGACGGACTTCGGCCGAAGACGGCGGACCATTTCAAATCAGTACGCCACCACGTGCTCGGTCACAGTGTAGCTGATCTCATCGTCCGAACGCACAGACTTCGGACGACAATCGGTGAAATTCAAATCAGTTTAATATCTTCCGTCATATCGGCCAGTTTGTTGTCCTCTGTCATATCGGTCACCACAACACGAAATGTGGTCTGTAAGAAACGTATAAGTTTGGCCAGAGAAGGAGTTTGTGGCACCCTGAGGATGAAAAATTTCATAATCGGCGTATAGTTCGTAAACTGTGGACTAAAATCGCAGGTTTATTGTAAACCACAAGCAGGGAACATCCTACTCCGAACTTTTAGGCGTAAATTATAACCTGAAAACGCAATTTGTTCGGCTGAGAAGGGTGGCGCATCTTATGCTTAAAGTTACTGCAGTGGATCATTTTTTTGTTGTGGTACGTGGAGATTAGCTGTCTACAAATTCTTATTACATTACTGCCTACTGGCGTTTCTATGCCAGTAATGTGGTGATTTTGTAATATGAAGTGATTTGCAGATGCCATGTATTTGTTTCTACTTTCCAGTGGCTTAGGTGTTCAGAGTACCTCACTCTAAACTTTATGTTTGTCTTTTACACTAATGCAGAATGACAATCATTGAAGATTAAGTTTGTCTACAGAATTTCAAATAAATTCAGCAAAACAGAGTGTTTGTAATCTTGCTTTCCAAGGCCAGCACGAATCATCTCGAGTATGTAACAGAACGTTTCTCCCTTGATGTCATATTTTCGTAAAACGTGTCTGATAATTCCAGTAACTGAGGACACAGTGTAAAGTAATCGCCACGTTCTTTTCGAGAAATATGTAGCTCGTTTACATGCATTCGCCATCTTTTCAATAGCAAAGACTCATTGCATGACTCGTCCGCCAGCACAGAGGCGTCGTGGTATTCATCCCACTCTAGGGGGTTAAAATCCAACCTGCTTCATCCAGTAAATAGATTCTAACCTAACGTAACCTCCTTGACTCTGACAAATACTGCCGAAGGGGATCGGACGCACTATGACTAAGCTGTCGGCCGATGTTATCGGACAATCTCTGGTGTTGGCGTTGACGACAGTTTCCGGTGCCATTATGAACGCAGCCATAGCTGAAGATGCCGCGCGGGATTAGCCGAGCGGTCTCAGGCGCTGCAGTCATGGACTGGCGGTTGGTCCCAGCGTTCAAGTCCTCCCTCGGGCATGGGTGTGTGTTTGTCCTTAGTGTAATTTAGGTTAAGTAGTGTGTAAGCTTAGGGACTGATGACCTTAACAGTTAAGTCCCATAAGATTTCACACACATTTGAACATAGCTGAAGATGGTCGGGCGAAGAGGTACTGAGATAACCTCCGCTTAAGTATTCGTTAATGGACGACGGATGGGACAAGTGGTGGGTAATCTGTTATAAATAAGCATACTGGAAGAAAATACCGTCATCAGCAGGATACAACACGCTGATACCATGTAACCGCCTCTGTCTACCTTGACAGTAGTCTCAGTTTGGCTAGAACTAGAGTCCGCAGGTCTCTTCAGTTACGCCATATCTAGTTGCACCCGCTCACCGATGATCAGATTCCGTAGATTTACTAGCCTATGGGAACACTAACTGTTACGTTTCGTCTGCTTCTCCAAATAGTATCAAACATTTTCCCACACTGTCTAACAAATGGTCACCACTTGCTAATGGCCGACGAGTACTCGGCCGAAAGCTAGTGGACATTTAAGCACTTTACGTGGCTGAAAGCTTGGGAAAATTGTATGATGTTCATTTCTTTAAAATATTAGTGACTCATGTACACTGATCATTCAGAATATTATGACCACCTACCTAATAGCCGGTATGTCCATCTTTGTCACGGATAACAGTGGCGATGCATTGTGGCGTGGACGCAATGAAGCCTTGGTAGGTTGCTGGAGGGAATTGGCATCACGTCTACACACACACATCACCTAGTTCCAGTAAATCAGGGGGAGGGGGACATTAAGTCACATCCCAGACGTGTTCGATCGGTTTCAGATCTGACGGGTTGGAAGGCCAGCAAATCAATAGGAATTCGCCACCGTCTTCCTCAAACCACTCCATCACACTGCTGAGCTTGTGACGGGGTGCATTATTTCGCTGAAAAATGCCCCTGATGTCGGCAAACATGATCGTCACGAAGGGGTGTATGTGGTCTGCAACCACAGAACGATACTCCTTGGCCGTCATGGCGCCTTGCACGAGCTTGACTGAACCCATGGATTCCCACTTGAATGTTCCCCCGAGCATAATGGTGGTCAGCTTGTCTCCATCCGGCAGTACTGGTGTCACTTCCATTGTGCCAAAGTCCGGTGCCGATGGTCACGTGCCCATTTCAGCCGTAGTTGCCGATGTCGGGGTGTTGATATTGGCACATGCATGGGTCGTCCTCTGAGGAGACCGTGATCGGTGCACTGTGTGTTCAGATACATTTGTACTCCCCCGGCATTAAAGTTTGATGTTCATGGCGCCACCGTTCACCGCTTGTCCTGTTTTAGCAGTCTACCCAGCTTACAAAGTCCATTGTCTGTCATGAGGGGTGGCCACCCAACTCCACGACGTCTGTATTCACCTTGGTTTGGCCACATCCTGAAAATACTCATCACAACATTCCTCGAACACCCGAAAAGTCGTGCAGTTTCGGAAATGCTCGTACCGAACCTCTGGGCCATCACAATCTACCCTCGGCCAAACTCGGATAGATCGCGCGCCTTCCCCATTCTACACACGGACAGCACCCTCTTTGACACTATAGGCACAGGGCAAGTGTCTGACTAGCAGTCATTCCGCACCAGGTGACGCTGCTATCGTCTGGACGCGATTATATCGATAGTAGGTCAGTGGTCATAATGTTCTGGCTGATCACCGTATATGACCTGACAGGTTTTCATATGAAGGCATCATTACACTGCCCGGGAAAAGTGATGTGAGATGTAGTTCATCATTGTAGGAATATATGATAACAAATTTAGATCAAATTAAATATACAGGTCACAGTGAAGGCTACCCAAAGAGTGACATTAATACTTCGTGTACCCCCTTTGGCGGCAACGCAGGCGTGTATTTTCGCTTGAAAACGATGATAAAGGTGACGAATTACAGCCTGCGATAGACGTTCCCAAGCATCTTGCGCATTTTGTTACATTTCGCGAATGGTTCTGCATGGGGGCTTAATTAACTAAATTTGGTATTGCTTTTAATTTTAGTAACTGTCTGTCCGATTACGCAAGTCTCGTAATCGGTTGGCCCTGACCAGTATTATTACGCTATCTGACTGCAAGGAACAATGTAAGAAAATTTTCGTAAACACAATTAATTAATTAAGACCCCAGCAACTATAAAAATCTACGAAACCAATGAGCACAAGAGTAACTGTTCTGTATGTGGGAGTGTGACTCAACGTCCACATCTGGCACGGTTCTTTTCCCACAAGACAAGAATTTTGATACCAATTATACTGACGTGACAAAGGAAATTTAGAAAAACTATAATTATGCAAAAAAATCACAATTACACTCTAATCCAAGAACACAAGCCAGATGCTTTGTTGACTGAACCTGTAGTGACACATTATTTCAGATACACAACTAATAAAGGAACATTATAAATTTTACCTTCATATATTGACGAAATGCACTCATTACAATAACATCTGCTATCTCTCCCATCAAATCACTGCATAAGACAAGGAACAACACTCTTTACTACAACATCTTACTCCAACTTCACGACAACCACGAGCTCTTAACACACACTGTCTTCAACGAACTCTCAACAGGCACTGACTGCTATGAACTCTTAACACGCACTGTCTTCTACAATCTCATAACAAGCACTGACTGCTACGAACTCTCTACTAGCACTGTCCTCTCCGATCTCTTAACAAGCACTGCCTGCTATGAGTTCTTAACACACACTCCTCTCCGATCTCCTAACACGCACTGACTGCGACGAGCTCTAACACGCACTGTGGAGGCGGCTTAATAGTACTCTTTGGCGCACTCTCTGGCGCAGTGGCACAGTGTAGCCACCTTTCATATGCCCCTCCTCCACAGGCCAGAATTTGATGGTATTTTTGCCAGCATTGGTGGTGAAAATACCACCAAATTCGTCCAGAAAAATACAAACAAAAATAAAAGATAATATTAATACCTAAACATCACATAACTAATTAAAAATTTTGGCTTTGCACTGACCTTTTACTAACCTAACATATGAAATACAGAAGGCAATACAAATTATTTTCATACATGTGACTTTACATAATAGTTTACACAATATACAAAAAATCAGTTTATACAAATGTTCACATAAAATGCTTTCAATGATTAGTTTATACAAAAAAGAACACCAACAGGTAACATCTTTTCAGTAGAAGCAGTCCATCAGTTGCACCCAGTAAAGTTTAGCAGGTACACCCAGCAACAAGTCACATTAGTTCAGTAGAAGCAGTTCATCAGTTGCACCCAGCAATGTTGAGTAGGTGCAGACAGCAACAAGTGACTTCATTTCAGTAGAAACAGTTCATCAGTTGCACCCAGCAATGTTGAGAGCAGGTGCAGACACCAACAAGTGATACCATTTCAGTAAAAACAGTCCATCTGTGGCACCCAGCAATGTTGAGCAGGTGCAGACAGCAACAAGTGACATTATTTCAGTAGAAGCAGTCCATCAATGGCACCCAGCAATGTTGAGTAGGTGCAGACAGCAACAAGTGACATTATTTCAGTAGAAGCAGTTCCATCTGTGGCACCCAGTAAAGTTCAAGAGGCACACACAGCAACAAGTCACATTAGTTCAGTAGAAGCAGTTCATCAGTGGCACCCAGCAATGTTGAGTTGATGCAGACAGCAACAAGTGACATTATTTCAGCAGAAGCAGTCCATCAGTTGCACTCAGCAAAGTTAAGCAGGTGCTGACACCAACAAGTGACTTCATTTCAGTAGAAGCAGTCCATCAGTTGCACCCAGCAAGGTTGAGCAGGTGCAGACAGCAACAAGTGACTTCATTTCAGTAAAAACAGTTCATCAGTTGCACCCAGCAATGTTGAGTAGGTGCAGACAGCAACAAGTGACTTCATTTCAGTAAAAACAGTTCATCAGTTGCACCCAGCAATGTTGAGTAGGTGCAGACAGCAACAAGTGACTTCATTTCAGTAAAAACAGTTCATCAGTTGCACCCAGCAATGTTGAGAGCAGGTGCAGACACCAACAAGTGACACCATTTCAGTAGAAGCAGTCCATCAGTTGCACCCAGCAATGTTGAGCAGGTGCAGACACCAAAAAAGTGACACCATTTCAGTAGAAACAGTTCGATAAAATTCACTAGCACTGATCACACTGTTCATCAGCAGAAATTAAACACGACCAAATGTCACACATCATGTTGAAAAGTACAGGTAACAGTTCAGAATATTTATCTTCACTAATCAGACAGTTCAGGCATGAACAATAGTTTGAATGCACATACAAATGCTTTTACAGTAACATACAAATCATAACAAACACACAAATGATGTCAGATAATTGTCCTATTAACTATTACAATACACAAATACCAGTAAACCTATAATATTTATGGGTGTCAGTGCAAGCCACTACAAACAAATAAAATAATATTTAGGAGATAGGTGGGTAGGATTAGGAAAGGAAAACACACAAAACACACAAAACACACTCACTCATCTTTCATCCACATTAAGTACTACTGTGTAATTGAATAGTGTTAACTGTGTAAATGTAATTCTGTCAAAATCTGATGTTCATCATGTGTATCAACTAGTACTGGCAGCAATGTATAACAGTCAATAATAGTTAGTCAACGTCATAGTCATCATGTCAAGACCAATGTTTGCCAAGCCAGATCAAAATGTACTGTTGTTGAACAACTGTCAGTGAGCCAAGATATGCAATTACTTCCTCTCTCCAAAAAAAAGTATATACTGCTTAGTTATTTAACAAAGTGTGTGTATAGACTATCTTCCTTCTATTTTAGTGTTCTAGTCTGCTCTCTTCATCCTCCTTGTTCCATAAGACCAACAAAAAAAAATATGCTCCTCACTTACTTTACCTCTTATACACCAAAACTCCAATAATCATACCTCAATAATACCTCTTCAATACGTCTTATCATTAATATCATTTACCTTACCTCTTGTCCACAAAAACTCCAATAATCATACCTCAATAATACGTCGATAAATATAAACCTCAGCACCAATATCATCTCACTTCCATCACAACTCTTTCCTCTAGTCAGTCTCCTCGAACAAGTACAGATAAAATCCTAATGCAACTTCAAGTCAGCATCCCATACAATCCGAAGACACATTGTCAACACACAACCTCTGTGTAATCCATCTGACCCAAATTTTCTACTCATTATAAATTATAAGATACATTTTGGTTCCTTGTCCATCATTAAATAAAAGAAATGCATACCTGACCTCTGACAGACTTAGTTCGAATAACTCTCAGTAATTAAGTACGATTACGGAGTGTGAATGATCATAATATTTCACAGTGTGTACACCACTTCAAGAATCATAGCAGAAGCAAACATGTGGAGTATTTTTTGTGTCAAGTGTCACTTCCTATTTCAATTGCTTACGAAAAATGCAGTCTAATAATTGTTAATGGTCTAAACCTAGTTTCGGTCTGTCATGTCGTTAGCCTCCTTCCTATTTGCATAAATTTATACAGCTTCCATAAAACCTCAGCTCATGTGACTTCAATGACTTTCTTGTACTAATGTCGTTCGTCGAATTATAGCAGTGAATTTTCTTATCTTAAAATATAAGGCACTGAGCGTAAGCAAAACAAGCAATAGCGAGTAAATATACCAGTGGAGAACAGAATGTCAACAAGTGGATGCAGCACAATTTCTACAACGAGGCTCTGCCAAGTGAATAATCTATAATTAATACTACAGTGTAACCTAAACTCTATGTTCGTACACTGTACATCAGCATTGCTATACACCAAATTAAAGAGTAGTTATGGCAACAAAACAGAAACGTGTAAATATGCAATCCACGCGCATAGCAGCAAACATATGTCTTACGTAATAAACAGGTCATTAGTATCATATCAGCATAAGCAATTAAATGTTCATATGTAATCTTAATAAGTAAACATGAAGGCGCAAGCAGATAAATCACAAAGTATAACTTACATACATAATCACAGTCAGCACAATTAATCAGATAACAATTATAATTTAAATAAATAAGCACAGCAGGAACATAATAGAAAAATATGACATCAGTGAAAAAGCATAGCAGCCAAGCGATGCATAATATATACAAGTCACAACCCAGTTCATTAATCAATAATTGTCAAAATCAGTAAATGTATACAAGCACGTCGCTTCACAAGTAAATCCATAGACCATGAAATTAGCACAAAGTATGAATCACGTAATCGCGAGCAGCAAATTACGTCTAAAGTACGTACCTAAGTGGAAATTTGTTACCTGAAAATAAATTCAATTAGTAGTTACCTTTTTTTTTTTAGTTAATCACTTTCTTCTTCGAAATTACATTCTTCCTGAAATTTTCTCGATAGCAGGTCGTCTTAACGTCCGACACGCACAAAATTTACCTGAAGTTCTTAAATATTTTATAGAACCGTATCCTGAAAAATACTGAATGTTAATAACAGAATTCATCAAGTCACTATAGCTTTACACAGAATTTAGTCGGAGAAATTAGACTGTGTGTTTGTTTACGGCTGTCAGTGCATTCGCACTGAGCGCTCGATCAGCTGTAGGCGCGTGACGTAGGAAGTCATTGTTCGCGGTCAACGACTGCCTTGTGCGGCGCGCAGACTTGACTGTTGCTTTGAGTATGTGCCGCCGCCAAAACACAGCGCGGTATCCTTGTACTCTCTGCGTGTTTACATGTAGCTGTTGGTTCCTCAAAAGTATGTCATTCCACAAAAATTTTTACGTTAGATATGTGATGTATTCCCTTAGAGCGTCGAGATTTAAGAGTTTCTACTTCGATAGTGTTATCATGAATAATTTTGCGAACCCTATATGGACCGTTATAAAGCAGAAAAAATTTGCGACACAAGCCTTTTCCTTTATGAGACAAACGGTGGGACTTAATTAATACCTTTTGACCAACTGAAAAAGTTTTTAAACGACCAGGACGTTTCGCTGATTTCTCTCTTCTCGCAGCCGCAGATGCAATATTTTGTAGAGCCAGGTTAACAACTTCAGAATGCCGCAGTTTCCGTGAAGGCGGAAAAGGAACGATTTCAGAAATGCGATTTGTCGGTGCTTTATTTTTTAATATCAATAGAGGCGGTAAAGAAGTTGAATCATTAGGGAGTTCATTCAGAATATTTTGAAAAATATGAAGATACTGATCCCAAGTTCTGTGATTCTGATGACAATAAAGACGACACAATTTATTGATTTCCTTCATCCATCTCTCTGAAGCGTTAGATTGAGGGTGAAAAAGTGAAATGAAGATTGGTTTAATTTTACGACGGTGTAGAGTACGAAGCCAAATTTTAGAACGAAACTGTGATCCATTATCTGATATAACCTTATCAACGTGACCGACTTCTTTAAGAAAATGTGATAAAAGCGTTAGATACTGAACGAGCTGTTGCTTTGCGTAAAGGTGTAAAACACACATATTTTGACGTCAACTCCACTGCTATGAAAATGTACGCAAAACCATTAGTAGAACGAACTACTGGACCGAACAAATCAACTGCAGCCATCTCCTTTAATTTCGCTGGAATGACAGGAAACAACGGTGCTCTGTGAGAAATCGTTGGAGGCTTAGCCATTTGACATAATTTACATTTGGCAAGAACAGATCGAATACGTTTTTCCATATTACTGAAATAACAATTTTCTCGTAATTTATGAAAGCATTTTCTGGGACCAAAGTGTGCATAACTGAGATGCGTATACCAAATCAATTTATTGACCCACTCATCAGGAATACAAACTAACCAAACGGAGTTGTCGACCGCTTTCCGTTTAAAAAGAACTTTCCAGATAGATCGCAAAAACGAGGTGTGGCCAAATCGTCCAAACTAACAAAGCGTCTAAGAAAATTACAGACACCAAGGAACTACGAACATCACGTTTTGCGGTAGGTACAGCATAATTACGAATAGCGTCTAATTTCTCTGGATCAGGCAGAATACCTTCTGTAGCAATAATGTGACCGAGAAATTTCACCTGAGAACGACCAAATTCAGATTTTTCCAAGTTTACTGTAATGCCAACTCTTGCAAAGATACGTAACAATGAATCCAAAATTTTGTCATGCTCACTCCAAGAACGTTTAGCAATAAGAATGTCGTCAACACATGAAGTAATATTGTCACGAAGATAAACAGGTAACATTTCGTTTAAACTACAATGAATGCTGCAATAGGTACAGTAAGTCCAATCGGTAATTTCCAAAGTCACTTTTGGGTAAAACAGTCATATCCGGTTATTGTTTAATTACTCACTAGATAGATTGATAGTCGAAGAGTTGGTTTGACAGATGCAAAGAATAGTAAAAGAGTAGGCAGCGGTACAGAAAACTAAAAGAGAAATAGCACCACTACAGCTCGGGGCCCTATGCTCGCTACGGCACATATTCACTTAGAATAGCGAATCCCCTGAGGACATTAATAGCTGCACATTATTTCTAGTTTGTGACCTTGTGGCACATCTGGCGGAAGTGCGTACGTAAATTGATCTAGCCATGAACATGGATGTATGTCATCCTTAGAATTACGAAAGATCTTAAATTTCCGGACAGTCAAAAAGTGTTTATAGTTAAAACTCTCGCCTCGTGGCGACAAAGACCTACCGTGTCTGTCCCAGTCACAATGACGACTATTGTTAAATTCGCGCGCCTGGCGCTCTCCTGCTACATCCCGCAAATGAAACAAATTACTTTCTTCACACCCTTCTGCTAAACTAACACTTGTCAATTTATCTGAGATCTCCTCAACTCTTTCCGATGAGTCACTTAATTGTTCTTTCACTTTATTTACGTCTTCTGTAAATGTCGCGACTCGGGTTTCGGTATTGTCACATTTAGTAGTTAAGTGTTCACACTGTTGCGTTAAGTTATTTATTCTGTCATTTGGTACGGATTCCTCGGTTCCTTCAATTACTTCTGCCTTATCGTTTGCACGTTGTAAATTTAACTCTGAAAATTTCTGTACTATCACGCGATCTTTTTCTTCCCGTTCTCTGTCCTGTTCCTCTTGTCTGATTTCTGTTGAAATTAAGCTATTATTGTGAGCATTCAAAATTGGTTGCACTTCTTCTCTAATTTCTTTGTTTGATTCATCTTTCATGTTGAAACATGTCCCTATTCGTGAGCCTAACTGAGTTTCAATTGTTCCCCTATCAGTTTCTAATTCAGATCGTAACTGTGATCCCACTGCTTTCATCTCGGTTTTAGTTGTTCCTATTTCTGTTTCAACTGTTCCTATTTTTGAGCATAACCGTGTTGTCATTGCTCTTAATTCAGATCCCAAAGTTTCCATTCGTGTTTCCATTCTTAATATAGCACTCATCAACTGCCCCATGGTAACTGTTTCAAAATTATTTTCGCCCCTAACATTTCCCGCAAAACCAGTTTCCTTCGTCATAGCTGTAAAGCTATCTGTGTTCGATACTATTTCAGAATCTTCTATCGTTAATCTCGGATTCTGTGAATTTTCTGATTGAGAAAAATTTTGAAATGGTTCCGGACTATTTTCCCGACTTATTACATTGTTTTCAACTCCATTATTCATCGCACAGTTTTCCTGTGTTGGCGAGTTCGCCATGTCAACAATTTCGTTATTCTGACTATTCATCATTTTCGCCTTTTTCATAGATCGCGTAATCATTTGCAAAACATACAAAGAATTCGTCACTGTACGAAAATTACACACGGTGACTCTTTATCTCAACAATACCATTCAAATGCAATGACTCCCTCAAACACGATCAATCGAACAATTGAAATAATTGCACTAAATTGTCAAACCCGTTGACAAGACAACAAATTTAATTCTGAGCAAAAATACCATTAGAAGAATGACAATTACCAAATCTACACATGCAAAATAGACTACAATTACTAACTACAAATTACTACAACAATACTACAGTCTACAATTTTCACAATCAGAAGAATCCAAGGGACGATCCGAAGCAGCGGTCGCCACGTGCATGGGGGCTTAATTAAATAAATAAGATTGAAAATACTTTTAATTTTGTTTTTAGTAGCTGTCCGATTACGCAAGTCTCGTAATCGGTTGGCCCTGACCAGTATTATTACGCTATCTGACTGCAAGGAACAATGTAAGAAAATTTTCGTAAACACAATTAATTAATTAAGACCCCAGCAACTATAAAAATCTACGAAACCAATGAGCACAAGAGTAACTGTTCTGTATGTGGGAGTGTGACTCAACGTCCACATCTGGCACGGTTCTTTTCCCACAAGACAAGAATTTTGATACCAATTATACTGACGTGACAAAGGAAATTTAGAAAAACTATAATTATGCAAAAAAATCACAATTACACTCTAATCCAAGAACACAAGCCAGATGCTTTGTTGACTGAACCTGTAGTGACACATTATTTCAGATACACAACTAATAAAGGAACATTATAAATTTTACCTTCATATATTGACGAAATGCACTCATTACAATAACATCTGCTATCTCTCCCATCAAATCACTGCATAAGACAAGGAACAACACTCTTTACTACAACATCTTACTCCAACTTCACGACAACCACGAGCTCTTAACACACACTGTCTTCAACGAACTCTCAACAGGCACTGACTGCTATGAACTCTTAACACGCACTGTCTTCTACAATCTCATAACAAGCACTGACTGCTACGAACTCTCTACTAGCACTGTCCTCTCCGATCTCTTAACAAGCACTGCCTGCTATGAGTTCTTAACACACACTCCTCTCCGATCTCCTAACACGCACTGACTGCGACGAGCTCTAACACGCACTGTGGAGGCGGCTTAATAGTACTCTTTGGCGCACTCTCTGGCGCAGTGGCACAGTGTAGCCACCTTTCAGTTCTTTCAGACCATGATGAACAAGCAAGTTCACGCTTCTCATGTCCAATAAGTGTTCTATTCGCGAGAGGACTGGTGATTTGCAGGCTAGGGCAGTTGTTGCACACCATGAAGACCACGCTGCATTGCAGCACCCATATGTGGACGCGTATTATTCATCTGAAAAAGCACATTACCTTTCGGTCGAAGAAACGATAGTAGTACAGGGATAACAGCATCTGCATTGTAGTGGGCACTACGCACTTTACCTTGCAGAAACCACCCCCCCCCCTTCCCCACACACGCATACGCACACACACATACACACACACACCCATACATACACATGTCCATACACACACATACACACACACACATACACATGTGCATACACACACACACACATACACACGCACATACACACACATATACACATGTGCATACACACACACACACATGCACCTACACACACATGACACATGCATACACACACATGGACATGCGCGTACACACACACACACACACACACACACACACACACACACACACACACACACATACACGCGCTCACACACACGTGCGCGCACATACACGCGCGCACACACACATGTGCGCATACATACACGTATGCACACATACGAGCGCGCGCACACACATATGTGCACGCACGCACACACACACGCACTCGCGCACACATACACGTACGCGCTCGCACACATACACGCACGCGCGCGCACGCATGCACGCACGCGTGCGCACGCACATACGCACGCACACACGCGCACACACACATACACACACACCATACAGTCTGGGATGGGCAGCCCACTAGGTCCACGCCAAGTACATGTTGTCCGTCACTCACAGACAATCGGTATCTACTCCCAACACTGGAGACAATAAAGCCCCGTTCCACTCTCCAGTCAACTCTTCCACTTCACGACGGTATCCATGCTTGGGGGGTGTCAAGGTTACCCTGGCCAGAGGCGCTTATGATCCTAATCCTGCTGCAAGCAAATGGTTCCCGGTGGTCCCTGATGACACAGCAGGTGCAACACGTGACCAGATTACGTAGCTGGATGATGTTTGGTCGGCCGCCGCTGCTCACACAATGCGTCGGTCTTGACGTGTGTGTCTTATGTGGACCTCCAGAACCTGGTCTAGAGGTGTGGAAATGTTCCACAGACCACTGTTGAAAGCAATGACACATCACCGATAGACCACACCCAACACGTGCGGCAATCCGTCGATATGTCCAATTCCGCCGTAACACATGCCTCCCATGCGACTGCGTTTCAATGGCTAAAGCGACGGCGTTTCAATGGCTAAAGTTGTTAGACAGGAGTACACACTCGTCGGTGCGACATGGTTGTACACTAGAATGAAAGCTGCATACACTGTTCACCGCTAAACTCGGCACAGCTACTGCATACAGAGTCAAAGGAGAGGGTGTACAGACAGACCTCACGAGCGGCATCTGATCGCCGATAACCGTGACAAATGAATTACTAACGCTGCAACCCCACAGTATGCACGCATTAAACCCTAGTGCCACTGCAAACAGGCCTTGAGGGTGTTGCACTTTCTTTCGGCAGTGTACGAAGTCTGTTCAAAAAATTGCGAAACTTGGTCCGCAAAATTTTTCTACGCTTATCTTTTACTTACTGTGCATGATCTCCTTCGAAATACTCCCCTCTGCAGTTGATAGACCATTCCAAAATCCGCTTCCACTTCCGGAAGCAATCTTGCTACGTCTCTTGCTAGAGTGCGCGAAGCGCCGTCTGAATTTTCCTTCATCTCTTCTATTGTTACAAATCTTCGTCCTTTAAACTGGGTTTTCGACTTAGGAAATAAAAATAGTCCACAGGAGCCAGGTCTGGAGAGTACGGAGGGCAGCACAGTGATTTTTGTGCAGTACTCATGCAATTTCAGGGATGAATATGGGGGTGTGATATCGTGATGCAAGAGCCATGAATTGTCTCGCCACATTTCAGACCGTTTCCTCTCACATTTTCTCGTATGCGTCGCAACACGTCCCGATAGTACCACTGTCGCATGAATTCATGATGAATTAATCCTTCGAAGTGAAAGAAAACTATCAGCATGGCTTTGACATTTGACCTGCTTGTTGGCCTTTTTTTGGTCCTGGAGAAACGTTCCCGACCCATTCTGTAGATTGAAACTTGGTCTCAGTATCATAACCGTAGATCCACGTGTCATCACCAGTTAGGATTCTCTTAAGGAACACCTCTTTCTCATTTGCGCGATCCAAAAACCCTTTAAAGATTGCGATGCGAAGGTCTTTCTGATCTTGACTCATGAGCCGTGGGACGAGCTTGGTGGCAACGCGATGCATTCCGATACGGTGTGTCAGGATTTCATGACTTGATCCAACTGAAATGTTGCATTCTTCTGCAATCTCTTGGACAATCAGTCTTCTACTGGCGCGCACAATTTCGTTGACGTTCCTGACATGGGCATCATCGGTAGACGTCGAAAGGGGTTGGGGAACGAGGATCATCTTTAACTTCCCTCCTGCCATTTTTAAACCGCGTGAACCATTCGTAACACCGAGTACGGCTAAGCACTCATCACCGTAGGCTTCCTGCATCACGCAGTGACCATGAGTTTCAGGCAAAATTTAATGAAGTCGCGTTGGTCCTCTAATTCTGCCATCTCGAAATGCTCAGACGGTGCGAAACTACGTTCTACTCAATACGGCACTGCACAATAATTAATAGACTTACAATAATGAAACTTTTGGCAATTTCACATTAAACACAGGCGTATGCAGGAATCACAACAGCAGACATGTGTATGGATGCCAACGGCATTTCTCTCCAACTCAGCTTTGGCGCTAAATTACGAAAGTTCCGGAATTTTTTGAACAGATCTCATATTTGTGTAATCAATAAAACGAGGTGAAATGAAATGAATGGATTGATGGGGATCAAATCAATGAAAATGCAATGTTTTGAAATTATATCAGTGCAAGCCATTCACATACAATGAACCTGCAACGACAGTGATGAAGCTGCAACGACAGTGACAGTGAAGGATTGAAAGTCTGAGTTACGCCTGACGCGTGTTCAGATAGGCTAGCGATTAAGGCGAGTACTCATGATATCCATTAAGCCTGGGTTTCGATGATGCGCTGTCAGAAATTTTCATCGGTCACTACAATTTCTATTACACTTCATGTTCAGCAGATGTGAACGGTTTGCACTGATATCATTTCATGTCATTGGATTTTCACTAATTTCATCTCTATACATCAGTTCATGTCATATCACAAAAAATGGTTCAAATGGCTCTGAGCACTATGGGACTTAACATCTTAGGTCATCAGTCCCCTAGAACTTAGAACTACTTAAACCTAACTAACCTAAGGACATCACACACATCCATGCGCGAGGCAGGATTCGAACCTGCGACCGTAGCAGTCACGCGGTTCCGGACTGAAGCGCCTAGAACCGCACGACCACCGCGGCCGGCATCATATCACAAATGAGCTGTAGATACAGAGGGAGTCAGATCATCTGTAGCCTGGTTGCATAAACACCCGCTAAAAGGTATGTCTTTTATGCAGAATGGCGCTCTAGCCCATGTTGCTACATGTGTGAAAAATCTGCTGCCCACATCGTGGGTGAGGATCGCGTGCTGAAGCGCTACGTCGCTCATGTTTGGCTTCCCAGGCGCACAGACATAAATCTGTGTGGTTTTTGGCTGTGGGACTACCTGAAGTCGAAAATCTACCGCGGTCGTCCTACCTCTTTAGGGATGCTAAAAGACAACATCCGACGGTAGCTACTGATATGCTGTACAGTGCTGTTCACAATATCGTCCCTCAGCTAGACGTATTATTGATGAACGGCGGCCGACATGATGAGCACTCGTTATGAAGAACATCGTCTTTGCTAAAAATCAATGGTTATGCTATATGAAGAGCTACCTCTTGGTCATTTTGGTTTCAATAAAATTCTACGTCATTTCAAGCATGTATATCGTTTTTACCTAACTACCTATATCCACCCGTGAAGTATTGACTTTGTAAACGTTAACGAACGTTTGGGTCACCCTGTTTGTCCCTTGTGGTAGGATAAGTGATGGTTCTTCCAGTGTCGCTATTCCCAAAGAGCGGTGGGAAAACGCCTGGTAGTGACGTTCGGAAATCAGTGGTGAAAACATAAGTGGCAATGAAAGTTTGAGTCAGTCCCAAACATGTGCTTACATAGTCCATTTGTACGTAGTTCGTTCAATAAGTAAGGCTACACAGTTTTTTCCGGGCAAATTTCGGTTGAAAAATCGCAAAACGTGTTTTGTGACATCATGGAATATTGTTGCTTCAGCCCCTGTAGTATCATGAACTTCCGATAGGTGGCGGCGATATTCTACACTTCAAAATGGCATCTGTAACGGACATGCGTTCCAAGCAGACAGCTGTCATACAATTTCTTTTGGCGAAAAACCAGAGCATCGCAGATATTCATAGGCGCTTGCAGAACATCTAGGGAGGCCTAGCTGCGAACAAAAGCAAGATGAGTCGTTGGGAGAGGCGTCTGTCATCATCGCAACAAGGTCGCGCAAATCTGTCCGATCTGCCGCATGCCGACCGGCTGCACACAGCTTATGACTCCTGCAGTGTTGGAGCGTACGAACACTTTCTTTCGGGGCGTTCGACGGATCACAATCAAAGAATATTGTCCACGAGTTGGCGTACTCAAATGTATATGCCCGCTGGGTTCCTCGCCGCCTAACGGAAGAGCAACGAAGGGCCATCTGCGCGGAATTGCTTGAGCGTTACGGCGCTGATCGTGACAATTGCGAGCTAATATGCCAAAGATGTTTGGGCTCACATGCAGTTCCCGTTCATCGAAATGTCTTGGCCCAAACTCGTCTAGGGGTTGAACTGCACGTGTCGCATTGCACGCCCTAAATTAGACGCTTGTGGCCCTTTGGTTAAATAGTCTGGCTGATGGCAAGTTTGCGAAATACAAAGTTAATATAACATATAATAACAGTAATAATAATATCGGGAACTAAATTAACGACCCATAAATGATGTTGGCCACACAGTTGCGATTTGGTTAGAATAATGTATATTCAGAAAGCAAACTAATACCGAAAGTGGTCGTATTTAGAGTTACTGTTACTCTCGAGCGCTTACCCGTTTCACACAGATCATTCACAATCTCACCGCGAAACACAAGTTCGATACTCCACCCCGTCATTTACACGAAACGTTAGAGTTCACACCAGGCCTGCGGCTGCTCACCTCTCAGAGACTAAGTCCCGCGATACTACACATTGTGAAATTTTCTAAGTCGTTTCACGTCCTAGCTGCCTGCCTAAAGACCGACAGTCCGCTTTCGCGTCTGCACCAGCACTGTCCCCTTGCCCGTCCCTGGCAGCGGTTCCCGCACACTGAACATACTCGCTCAACTACACTCCTGGAAATTGAAATAAGAACACCGTGAATTCATTGTCCCAGGAAGGGGAAACTTTATTGACACATTCCTGGGGTCAGATACATCACATGATCACACTGACAGAACCACAGGCACAAAGACACAGGCAACAGAGCATGCACAATGTCGGCACTAGTACAGTGTATATCCACCTTTCGCAGCAATGCAGGCTGCTATTCTCCCATGGAGACGATCGTAGAGATGCTGGATGTAGTCCTGTGGAACGGCTTGCCATGCCATTTCCACCTGGCGCCTCAGTTGGACCAGCGTTCGTGCTGGACGTGCAGACTGCGTGAGACGACGCTTCATCCAGTCCCAAACATGCTCAATAGGGGACAGATCCGGAGATCTTGCTGGCCAGGGTAGTTGACTTACACCTTCTAGATCACGTTGGGTGGCACGGGATACATGCGGACGTGCATTGCCCTGTTGGAACAGCAAGTTCCCTTGCCGGTCTAGGAGTGGTAGAACGATGGGTTCGATGACGGTTTGGATGTACCGTGCACTATTCAGTGTCCCCTCGACGATCACCAGTGGTGTACGGCCAGTGTAGGAGATCGCTCCCCACACCATGATGCCGGGTGTTGGCCCTGTGTGCCTCGGTCGTATGCAGTCCTGATTGTGGCAGTCATCTGCACGGCGCCAAACACGCATACGACCATCACTGGCACCAAGGCAGAAGCGACTCTCATCGCTGAAGACGACACGTCTCCATTCGTCCCTCCATTCACGCCTGTCGCGACACCACTGGAGGCGGGCTGCACGATGTTGGGGCTTGAGCGGAAGACGGCCTAACGGTGTGCGGGACCGTAGCCCAGCTTCATGGAGACGGTTGCGAATGGTCCTCGCCGATACCCCAGGAGCAACAGTGTCCCTAATTTGCTGGGAAGAGGCGGTGCGGTCCCCTACGGCACTGCGTAGGATCCTACGGTCTTGGCGTGCATCCGTGCGTCGCTGCGGTCCGGTCCCAGGTCGACGGGCACGTGCACCTTCCGCCGACCACTGGCGACAACATCGATGTACTGTGGAGACCTCACGCCCCACGTGTTGAGCAATTCGGCGGTACGTCCACCCGGCCTCCCGCATGCCCACTATACGCCCTCGCTCAAAGTCCGTCAACTGCACATACGGTTCACGTCCACGCTGCCGCGGCATGCTACCAGTCTTAAAGACTGCGATGGAGCTCCATATGCCACGGCAAACTGGCTGACACTGACGGCGGCGGTGCACAAATGCTGCGCAGCTAGCGCCATTCGACGGCCAACACCACGGTTCCTGGTGTGTCCGCTGTGCCGTGCGTGTGATCATTGCTTGTACAGCCCTCTCGCAGTGTCCGGAGCAAGTATGGTGGGTCTGACACACCGGTGTCAATGTGTTCTTTTTTCCATTTCCAGGAGTGTAACTAGTGCAGTTCCGTTTCCTGAAGCCGTCCATCTGATTGGCTACAGCTTATTCTCCGTTATTTTACATTTTAACATATTTAAATAAGCAAAGCTTGACCACTTTCACGTTCTGTATAAAGTAACGATAATATCCATTCTTAAATTCTTTTACATAAAACCAATACAATTTCCTTCTTAACTTTGAATGTCACGGGCAGTAACCTTGCACCAATGTGTATTCTGATAAATAAATGAAGAACAAAAGTAAGTATTATGCACTAAACTTTACAACAAATATTCTATTGCCTAATGATTCAATAAGGTGTCATGCTGTCATTGTTCCATGTGTTTTGTATGGAGGATATGATGATCTGATGCTTAACTGAAAATACTGACAATTTAAATTTTCTATATGTTTTAGACAAATGAAGTTACAGATTTAATATTTATAGCATTTGTCATTTTAATGATGCGTTTCTATATCAAATGCCGGTCGTTAAGGTCGACCAAAGCGTTCACATTTTAGCATTCAGGTCTTTGTTACAAAACTTGTTAATTTCACTTTAACAATAAATCCTAAACTATTACAGATATGATCAATATTCAATGTTATTGGGATCACAATGAAAATTTACGGAGGATTGCAGATTAAAATTACTGTGGCTTCATTGCCTGAATTACTACAGGATTAAATAGTTTCCATAAATGTTTCCCTTTATGGCCGATCTTAGGTCTGCGATATTTAACACTGCTACTTCCCCCTGGCCACAATCGCCTTCTACTGGGTTTCCCTGTAACGTCGGTCCTCTCTGTCTCACTCGCACACTACAGCGCTTAGGCCTCAATAGACAATAGACGCCTGTGAGTTTCACCATCTCGTGGTGAATCTGCGCCCTTTGTGGCACACTGTCTTGGACGACGGGGTTCATTTCACAATTTCTGCAGGCTGACTCTTTCGGCCAAATGTTTAAAATAGAGCGCAATGCTCGTTAACTCACACAATTTTTTGTTGAAAATCATCACAGGCGGCGAAACATGGGTTCATCACTTCGAACCGGAGAATAAAACGGCAAGCCAAGGAGTGGCGCTACATCACCTCCCCTACGAAGAAAAAAATTCAAAACCGTACCTTCAACCAGTAATGTCATGACGATATTCTTCTTGGACTCAGAAGGGGTTATTCTGTTTGATGTCCTCTCTCATGGTGCAACGAGTAACTCTGAAGCGTACTGTGCTACCCTCAGGAAATCAAAGAAGCGACTTCAGCGTGTTCGTCGCCACAAAAATACAAACGAACTTCTCCATTTTCATGACAATGCAAGGCCTCAGACAAATCTGCACATCCGAAAGGAGCTCAAAAAACTTCATTGGACTGTTCTTCTTCTCCAACCAACAGTCCGGATGCCGCACATTTCGACTTCTGTTTGTCCCAATGGGGGATGCGCTCTGCTGGAAACAGTATTAGGTTGATGATGGGGAGGTTATTGATGCAGCAAGACTATGGCTCCTACGTTGACCAGTAGAGTGGTACCATGCAGGCATACACTATGTGATTAAAAGTACCCAGACACCTGGCTGAAAATGACTTACAGGTTCGTGGCCCCCTCCGTTGGTAATACTGGAATTCAGTATGGTGTTGATGACAGCTTCCATTCTCGAAGGTGTACGTTCAATCAGGTGCTGGAACGTTCCTTGGGGAATGGCAGAACATTCTTCACGGAGTGCTGCATTGAAGAGAGATATCGATGTCGGTCGTGGAGGCCTGGAACGAAGTCGGCGTCCCAAAACATCCCAAAGGTGTTCTATAGATTCGGGTCAGGACTCTGTGCAGGCCAGTCCATTACAGGGATGTTATTATCGTCTAACCACTCCGCCACAGGCCTTGCATTATTCATAGGTGCTCGACCGTGTTGAAAGATGCAATCGCCATCCCCGAATTGCTCTTCAACAGTGGGAAGCAGGAAGGTGCTTAGAACATCAATGTAGGCCTGTGCTGTGATAGTGCTATGCAAAACAAAAAGGAGTGCTCGCCCCCTCCCCCGCCCCCCCCCCCCCTCATGAAAAACACGACCACCCATAACACCACCGCCTCCGAATTTTACTGTTGGCACTGCACACGCTGGCAGATGAGGTTAATTGGGCATTCGCCGTATCCACATCCTGCTATCGGATCGCCACATTGTGTACCGTGATTCGTCACTCCACACAACGTTTTTCCACTGTTCAATCGTCCAATGTTTATGCTCCTTACACAAGCGAGGCGTCGTTTGGCATTTACCGACATGATGTGTGGCTTATGAGCAACCGCTCGACCATGAAATCCAAGTTATATCACCTCTCGCCTAACTGTCATAGTACTTGCAGTGGATCCTGATGCAGTCTGGAATTTCCGTGTGATGGTCTGGATAGATGTCTGCCTATTACACATTACGACCCTCTTCGAACTGTCGGCGGTCCTTGTCAGTCAGCAGATGAGGTCGGCCTGTACGCTTTTGCGCTGTACGTGTCCCTTCACGTTTCCACTTCACTATCACATTGGAAACAGTGGACGCAGGGATGTTTAGGAGTGTGGAAATCTGGCATACGGACGTATGATACAAGCGACTCCCATCATCTGACCACGTTCGAACTCCGTGAGTTCTGCGGATCGCCCGATTCTGCTCTCCCACTATGTCTAATGACTACTGAGGTTGCTGATATGGAGTACCTGGAAGTAGGTGGCAGCACAATGCATCTAATATGAAAAACGTATGTTTTAGGGGTGTCCGGATACTTCTGATCATATAGTGTACATGACCTCCCAGCAATGGGTCGTAAGTCCATCGCATTGAACGGAGGTTATATAGAAAAATTAGGGTTTTGTAGCCAAAAGAGTGAGGAATAATATGGTATATTGGAATGTTGAATAAAACCAACTTCCTTTCAGAAAAAAATGTGTTTCATGTACGTTTTAAAGCGCTGCATACAAAGCAGTCACTAAATTGCTTACTTAATGAAAGGTCCTAACGGCTGTACTGAAGATTAAAGTGGAAGTGCTTCACAGTACAGAAGATGTATAAAATAGGTTTATTCCAGTTACTGTGATGTGATTGTGTAAATTTGTGATTTGTTGAATAAATTGTAATGTAATAAATGGTTGAAGTGAGTGCTTGCGACTATAAGGATAACCTGGTTTGACAATTTTCAGTTTTCGTGATAGGTTTATAAAAGTTATTCGTTTTGCAACCTGCTTTTTCAGTTCAATTCCGTGCACATTTAGTTTTTTATTTGGTTTCTTATTTGAATTAATTTGTGGATGACTGAAAATTGGACACCTACATTGTGTTCTGTGTATACCTCGATATAGCTAGGTAGAACGAACCTGTTAGAAGTAACATACCAAAACTCTAAAGTTCGACACAGTCGGAAATTTTATTGCTTGTACGTAGCGCTCGGTACATGCCTCACTTTTACCAACCACACACAAATGTCGAACTGGTCAAAGATATTAGTGCGCACTTAAATTTTTAATTAGTTGTGGAAAATGTATAATAACCAAAGATAATTAGTTAACAATAGCTATGAATAGATTTATGTTTTCGTGAGCAAGCCGGCCGAAGTGGCCGTGCGGTTAAAGGCGCTGCAGTCTGGAACCGCAAGACCGCTACGGTCGCAGGTTCGAATCCTGCCTCGGGCATGGATGTTTGTGATGTCTTTAGGTTAGTTAGGTTTAACTAGTTCTAAGTTCTAGGGGACTAATGACCTCAGCAGTTGAGTCCCATAGTGCTCAGAGCCATTTGAACCATTTTCGTGAGCAAAATATGATAAAATGAGCAAAGTACTGAAAAATCAGGCATATCCTCCGCAAGAAAACCAGGGAAAATGATAAAAACGTATCTAGAGTGAAATACCATGAGTGTTGGGAACGCTACAGGGACACTGTATTTCGTCTTGGGTAAGGTTTTGGTGGTCACGGTTGTAACGCTGCTATTTCCTTATTAACGTAAAAATTGCTCTTGCATTTATGAATCTGAATTATGTACTCTCTATAATACAATAAAAAATAAAATTTAGATATATGGAAATAATGAAATTAATTAATGGCAGGCAAGAAAATAATAAAGAGGTGATCTGAAATTGTAATTTTGATTACTGTCTCTTATGAAATTTTCCGGCGTGTCGGACAAGCACAATAAGCTGAGCTATGCCTGTAAATGGGTATAAAAGCTTTTCGTATTAGTTCCACATAAACGAAATAGTCTTTCTCTTGTTGTAGATTTATGCTTGCCAATTAATAATACTACGTCCGATCGCCGTATTCACGTACAAAATCTTGACCATGTCCTTAATATTGTTGTAATCGGATCTTCGTGATAACTCCGAAGTACACAGGTTTTCTATGTATTACAGTACAACTTTGAATAATGACGCATACAACTTTTCACTGGTAAAATAATACTATATTGTTCGTTAGATGCACATAAAATATATAGACCTTTTACTGATTATCATAACCAAAATAGATACCGCCGATTACGCTCTAAAATAACGTGCGTCTACCTTAGTAAATTAACAGAGAGCGAGTCCCTCCTCTTAGCGAGGAACAGGAAAAACATGTTGTCTTTTTAACATTTGAAAATCAAAAATACATGACGGTAGGCGCAGGCTCTACGCTGTGCTACAGCTTCACGTTTTCCCTTTGCCTTTGAAGAAAACGAAATTATATAAGCAAGAAATGCAAAAGGTACATCATAAATGTCCCCTACTGTGTACTGTCGGAAATAAGCATCTTTATTTAGGGAAACAGCCTACAGTAACCTTATTTACATTGGGGCTCATAGTTTGGTTATTTGGTGCAAGTCCATGGAGTTTTAATACCCTTACGCTACAAGAAGTATATTTACAAAGCTTCATTTATTTGTCTATTGCAAATTCGCACACATAAATACATTCACATACATTTATATTATATAATTGCACGTCCATGTTGTGCTACCGTCTTAGTTTTATGTATCCTTATATTTGTTAATTTGTATGGTGTGAACAGGGGAAAAATTTAAATTTCTTAAATAGTCCTTTCACCCTATTTTAAAAATTGTTTTTCTCATTTGCTTTCGGTTCATTGGCAATTCTAAGAAGGTGTCCTTTCGTCACACGCTATCTCATTGTTCGCTGTTCTTATCGGCAGCAGCAGCTCATTGTTTAACGCACCCGTCACTGTGACTCAAGCGCCACGTGAGCAGCAAGGAACACTGCCCGTGAATCCTCTGTAATGTCGCTGCAGGCGTATGATATCGGTGTTGTGCATGCCCTCCAGTCCGAAGATGATACTACGGATTCAGCTCCAACGCTCAACCCGAAGAACACCAATACCTCATCTAGCACCTGGACGAAGTTTTCTGCTATTGAAACTGAAGGCAGGGGCCGCATTGCAGGATTCGGCATCATCTTCACATCTACATCTACACCTACATTGATACTCCGCAAGCCACCCAACGGTGTGTGGCGGAGGGCACCTTACGTGCCACTGTCATTACCTCCCTTTCCTGTTCCAGTCGCGTATGGTTCGCGGGAAGAACGACTGTCTGAAAGCCTCCGTGCGCGCTCTAATCTCTCTAATTTTACATTCGTGATCTCCTCGGGAAGTATAAGTAGGGGGAAGCAATATATTCGATACCTCATCCAGAAACGCATCCTCTCGAAACCTGGCGAGCAAGCTACACCGCGATGCAGAGCGCCTCTCTTGCAGAGTCTGCCACTTGAGTTTATTAAACATCTCCGTAACGCTATCACGGTTACCAAATAACCCAGTGACGAAACGCGCCGCTCTTCTTTGGATCTTCTCTATCTCCTCCGTCAACCCGACCTGGTACGGATCCCACACTGATGAGCAATACTCAAGTATAGGTCGAACGAGTGTTTTGTAAGCCACCTCCTTTGTTGATGGACTACATTTTCTAAGCACTCTCCCAATGAATCTCAACCTGGTACCCGCCTTACCAACAATTAGTTTTATATGATCATTCCACTTCAAATCGTTCCGTACGCATACTCCCAGATATTTTACAGAAGTAACTGCTACCAGTGTTTGTTCCGCTATCATATAATCATACAATAAAGGATCCTTCTTTCTATGTATTCGCAATACATTACATTTGTCTATGTTAAGGGTCAGTTGCCACTCCCTGCACCAAGTGCCTATCCGCTGCAGATCTTCCTGTATTTCGCTACAATTTTCTAATGCAGCAACTTCTCTGTATACTACAGCATCATCCGCGAAAAGCCGCATGGAACTTCCGACACTATCTACTAAGTCATTTATATATATTGTGAACAGCAATGGTCCCATAACACTCCCCTGTGGCACGCCAGAGGTTACTTTAACGTCTGTAGACGTCTCTCCATTGATAACAACATGCTGTGTTCTGTTTGCCAAAAACTCCTCAATCCAGCCACACAGCTGGTCTGATATTCCGTAGGCTCTTACTTTGCTTATCAGGCGACAGTGCGGAACTGTATCGAACGCCTTCCGGAAGTCAAGAAAAATAGCATCTACCTGGGAGCCTGTATCTAATATTTTCTGAGTCTCATGAACAAATAAGGCGAGTTGGGTCTCACACGATCGCTGTTTCCGGAATCCATGTTGATTCCTACATAGTAGATTCTGGGTTTCCAGGAATGACATGATACGCGAGCAAAAAACATGTTCTAAAATTCTACAAGAGATCGACGTAAGAGATATAGGTCTATAGTTTTGCGCATCTGCTCGACGACCCTTCTTGAAGACTGGGACTATCTGTGCTCTTTTCCAATCATTTGGAACCCTCCGTTCCTCTAGAGACTTGCGGTACACGGCTGTTAGAAGGGGGGCAAGTTCTTTCGCGTACTCTGTGTAGAATCGAATTGGTATCCCGTCAGGTCCAGTGGACTTTCCTCTATTGAGTGATTCCAGTTGCTTTTCTATTCCTTGGACACTTATTTCGATGTCAGCCATTTTTTCGTTTGTGCGAGGATTTAGAGAAGGAACTGCAGTGCGGTCTTCCTCTGTGAAACAGCTTTGGAAAAAGGTGTTTAGTATTTCAGCTTTACGCGTGTCATCCTCTGTTTCAATGCCATCATCATCCCGTAGTGTCTGGATATGCTGTTTCGAGCCACTTACTGATTTAACGTAAGACCAGAACTTCCTAGGATTTTCTGTCAAGTCGGTACATAGAATTTTACTTTCGAATTCAATGAACGCTTCACGCATAGCCCTCCTTACGCTAACTTTGACATCGTTTAGCTTCTGTTTGTCTGAGAGGTTTTGGCTGCGTTTAAACTTGGAGTGGAGCTCTCTTTGCTTTCGCAGTAGTTTCCTAACTTTGTTGTTGTACCACGGTGGGTTTTTCCCGTCCCTCACAGTTTTACCGGGCACGTACCTGTCTAAAACGCGTTTTACGATTGCCTTGAACTTTTTCCATAAACACTCAACATTGTCAGTGTCGGAACAGAAATTTTCGTTTTGATCTGTTAGGTAGTCTGAAATCTGCCTTCTATTACTCTTGCTAAACAGATAAACCTTCCTCCCTTTTTTTATATTCCTATTAACTTCCATATTCAGGGATGCTGCAACGGCCTTATGATCACTGATTCCCTGTTCTGTTGTGCATTGTAGTTCGGCGGTCCTCACACATCAGTTAGTGGTTATACGGATTTCCTCTGATTTCTCCGTCGCTCACGCATCACACTCACTGTATCTACTTCGCTAGGCAGTAGCGTTTACTCTTATAACGGCCCAGCCGCTATTTTCGCATCTATCAGGCTTTACTGCTTTTGTATCACTTCACATGTGCGAGTATTTTACTCGTCCGTCGCTGATAGGTACTCCATTTCGTATTGCTTCTGTTTTGTCCAATTGGCTGCGCGCCGTGGATGCCAATTCGCTTAAATTCCAAAATGATTTCCGTCGCGGTGCGCGGTGTGTCTTTGCGCATCTCAGCTGTAGCCGGCTGTCCTTAAAAGTGACACTGACTCTGACTTTGCATTTTGCCTACTCTACTCCTATGATCAGCTGTTGGTCACTTCGCATGTAGTTGTTACTGTACGCTCAGCTTTAAGCGTACGTGCGCGCCTCAATACATTTCACCGCTCGTTGCTCTCTCTTAAATATCGCGCGCTCTGAATTCCTTCCTTTTCCATCACTCTTATTCAAGTTTTTCCGCATGATGTAGTACAGCTACGTCATCTAATGGTTTTCACTCGTTCGGTGTTATGTATAGTTCTTTTGGTTCTTGTTGTATATTCCATGTTTCCTTAAGAAATATCAAAACGATTCCTTTGCTTCTATAGATATATAAGACTTAAGAAAGCACAACCAAAATAAAAGGAACATTTCTATTCACTAGGTTTCATGTCATTCTTTGCATGTTAGATAATAGAAGAAAACTGAACATTCCTTATTGGCTAAACAGATTAGTAGAAGAGGGAGGGGATACCGGAAATATAAGTATTGTACCCTCTAGCCGGAGAGGAACCGAGCGCCATTCGGTTTATTCGTCAAAGGGTGACAAATCTCCTACCTTGTGAACACCTTCATACCAAGTATACAGTTCGCTGTAACTTTGTCTACTACCAACAAGAAAGTTCACTGCAAAATTACACTACATATACTAATGGGTAATTTTATAACTTTATATTTACTTCCTATTGCCGTTACGATCTTACAGTTCTTTACGGGTAGCGTAGGAACATTTACTTCTTGCACTATCTCTTTAAACAAGCTGGTTGACATCAGGCTTGTTGACGCGCCAGTATCCAAGAAAACTGGTATATCTGTGTTTCCCACCATTACTTTTATTGTTGCTTGAATAATTTCGCTTACCTTGCGCGTTGTTTCTTTCTCTTCAGTGAACAAAGCTTCTTTCATTTCCTCTTCCTTACCATACCTTAAAAATAAATTACGGAAATGCTGTACATGTAAAATTGTTTCAGTGCTTACTTCCTCTTACCTGTTTCTGTTCATGTTAGTGTTTATGTCGCTAATATTATTACTGTGGCACACTGTCAGTTCATTACCTTGTTCCTCTTGAAAATCTGTTTTTAAATTATGACTTAGTCACGCCCAATTATTGTTTTTCCTAGGGGCGGTACAGGTATTGTTTCATTTTTTGCCGTCGTTTCTACTATGTTCACCTATGTTCACGTGCTCGCCAGTTCGTGTCCCGGTTGTTTCGGTTTGACTGTGTGGGCTGCCGGTTCTGTCTTTGATCCCTGTGTTCTACATTCCGATCCTAGTAATCTGCATTTCCTTGACGCCGAGTATCAAAGTTTTCTCTCGAATTTATCCGACCTCGGCCTTTGCAGTACCGATTGGGCTGATAATTATTTTCGTACCTTAGGTCGCCCTGGAACTGATAGGTAAACCGATTGTACTGGCGCGGCGGTGCATAAGGATACCATTCATTCATACGCACACGACCATTCTAGTTTCCAAAGCCATAGCCGTTACCGTAGGTGTTCCTCCCATTTGGGTTGTGTTCATTACCGTTACGATAACTAGACATGGCTGGCCCATCCTCATGAAATAGATCTACTGAGTCGAGCACTAAGAGAAAATACTCGAGATTATATTGGGGAATGGTTACTAACTTTTCCCTAACATTTGCAGGCAATTTGTTCTTTAAGATTTTCAACGCATCGACATGAGATATCGGATTATTCTAGTAGCGGGTCTTGTTTAGATATGCTTCAAAACAGTTTCTTAGCCCCCGAATTTAGGATGGTATTATAATGGGTCGAATACCTACCGTCTTAATCTCTCCTGGATAGCTGTTGACCAGTATTTACCTAAAAATGCATTCTCAGATTGATCATATGTCTCGCAGAGTTCCGACATCTCTGTAACCCACAAAAGGGCGTCGTCTTTTGTGTGACCTACCACATATTTGATCTTTTGAACTTCTGTCCATGTCCTAGGCAGTACATTTCTAGAGGTTAGGACAAAGACTACCGGGTGCGTTCGCTTTGTTTCATTTGAAAATACAGGAAACTGCCGATGTTTTATTAATATTGCGTCCATTAACAACGCTGACCAGCAGGACGGAACGGCATTTACATGCGGTGATAACATATCTGTCTCATAAAAGTTTTGTCCGTTGCTGGCGTCGCGCGTCGGCTTGCGCTCTGTTGGGCGTTGTTGTCTGCGCCACTGACTTCTGTCACCGGCGGACGGCTGTTTATAGCTCCGCTTACCGCCCCCGACGATGATATTACCTTACTTTGTTTGCTAGCTATTTCGTCCATTAATCTTTGTTCTGTCTGTTTGATATCATGTTCTAAGCATTTTAAAATTTCTTTTTCCTTGTCCCCCCTTATTTCCTTTATCGCTTCCACATAAATACGCTGTTCGCGTAATTTTTCCGCTGACGTTGAGTTTTCATCTTTTGTATTATACTCTACTGTTTCGTTAAGTTCCACAATATCTGAGTTAGTAGTTTAATGTTCTAACTTCAGTAATCCTATCGCCACAGTGATTTTCTCTACATTTTCTGGTAAGTCGTCAAAGAACGAATGCAGCTTCGCTACTTCTGATTGTACATTATCTACATTAACCTGTGTATTCTTTTACGTTACCTGTAAATTATCCTGAGTTTCTCTGATTCCGGATAGCTCCTGCCCAAACGTGCATGTGAGTATTTCAAATTTTTCTTCCACTGTGCCTTTTGATTTCTCACTCATATCGTGAACTGAAGTTTGAACTTATTCGTTAATTCTCTTATCCGCCTCAGTGGAGATTTGCGAAATCTGCTGTGTGAACTCCGTATCCAGATTATTGAGTTCTGTGCACAAACTTTTTACTTCGCCTGATATGTGTGTCATATTTGCATTTACCCTCCCGATCTCGGACTTTACTGTGGTCCTTTCTGCTTTCATATTAGTCTTGTCTGATTGTATTGTTTCTAAACTCGACATTTTTTGTTCAAATGGCTCTGAGCACCGTAATGGTCACCTGCTTCCAGATTGAAGCGACTAGAACCGCTCGGCCACACCAGCTGGCTCGACATTTTTGAATTTACTGTGTTCATATTGGTCTCTGAACTCGACATTTTTGAATTCATGTCTGTTTTCATTGCGTTCATGCCTGTACTGTTTCTATTAAGGCTCGAAATAAGGCTTGCATATCTTCCCTAGTCACTTCTGGCATACGCCTGTCTGCATCTGCATCTGTACCACGTGAACTACTCCCATTTAAAATATTCCTCTGCCTTGAGGTGTCACTAATTTCGTCTACTGTAATCAGTGTATTGCTTGTAATGAAATGTTCCGTATTCATGGACGTCGAATGCAACAATGGCATGTCGCGCCCAGCATCCAGTAATCACCCCTTGACGGATCCAAACAACTCTTGTTACTTTTTACAAACGCAAGTCTACTACACTGGTATTTTGATTTTGAAATGACATTTCATTATCGGTTTGTCCATCCGTTATGAAAATCTTTACATCTCTGCAGTTACCAAAATTAACATCTTCTCCGTTTGGATTTTTCTTCCGTGCTATTTCTCACGAAACATGTTTTCAGTAGAGGTTACGCAACTCCCGGAACCGAGGTGATGCAAAACTTTTTTTGATATGTGGCTATACAGCCTGAAAGGCTTGTAAGGATGTTGCAGTGGAGGTTGTGCTGAGAAGTAATTTATAAGAAAAAAAATTCGATGCATTGTGCCTTTTCCGAGTTATTCAGCACTGAAGTTGGCCAACCACGTCGTTAGGCGCGCACATTTGAGCACTTGTAAGCGCTAAAATGCAATAATGCACAGACATCTTTGGGTTCGTGAGTTACCACTTGTTCAAATGCTAGTAACCAGTTAAAATGTGTCTTTTTAGGAAGCGATAAATTTAAGCTAGGCGAGCAAAACGTATGCTTGTTCTGTTTAAGGAAACCACACGGAGAACAGGTTTAGCGACACTGTCTCTGGCAGGCTGCTTTAATTTGCGCTCGCAGCTACCTGAGTTGCTAACTTCAATGCTTAATAACTCCGAACTATTTCTCAGTAGAACTGTGAAACCCCCCTTGTGAGAGCTGGTATGGTTCATTGAATCGGACCTAGTCCGAATCCAGACACAATCTTAAGATGCAGTGCTGATGAAATGTGCACGACGGATTTAACACGCAAAGATGGACAGAATTGGAACTTAAGTTGTGGAATCGTAATTTTGCTTTTAAATTTATTGCAAATTATGAAGGAATTACTCACAAACTGAATAAGAGTCAAATGTAAATTTTAATTAGCTGTGACGGTATTGCAGCGCCTGTATCGTTCAGAAGTACGCCGGGCAAGGGACTTTCAATTACAACGTTTCCCGTGCACGGCAATATGCAGGTTATAGACACGTGGTTGACGGCGTATGGGAGTTTGGGTCTTGTCTTGAGTAACGCTCGGATGCTTAGTGATAAGGCGACCTCTAGCGCAAAGCGGGAAATCCGGTTTCGAGTTCCAGTCTGGCACAAATTTTCGTTGTTGTCATTTCCATCATACAGCTATTGGTTATCCATATTCGCAACTGTGAACACATTTCATCTTTAACTAGTTGGTTTATTAACATAAAACGAAAGTTATACAATATTAATCAGTCACTTATACATAGGTTTGAAATATTACTTTACAATACCGAAAATAAAGTTTCTGCAGAAGGTACTCGGTGGCAGAATCGCAGGAGGGGAATAGGATTAGCTGCTTGTTTGTTCTAATACAATACCAACTGGTTGCCTTGCAACTGTTTACAGTTCCCGATCGTCTGTTAGATGAAGCTATAAAATAATGCTAGTGATCTGAGTGTCTGCTGATGAAATGCCATTGCGTTTCCTAGACACTAACGAGAGTCTAATATCCGAACTTCCCTAACACCTGATGCTGCATTTCGGCTCATCATAATACACTGAAGAGCCACTGGTACACCTGCCTAATATAGTGTAGGGTCCCGCGAGCGCCCAGAAGTGCCGTACACAACATGGCATAGACTCGACTACAGTCTGAAGTAGTGTTGGAGGGAACTGACACCATGAATCCTGCAGGGAGGTCCATAAATCCGTAAGAGTACGAGGACGAGGAGATCTCTTCTGAACAGCACATTGCAAGGTATCCCAGATATGCTCAATAATGTTCGTGCCTGGGGAGTTTGGTGACCCGTGAAAGTGTTTACACTCAGAAGAGTGTTCCTGGAGCCACTCTCTAGCAGTTCTGGACGTGTGGGGTGTCGCATTGTCCTGCTGGAATTGCCCAAGTTTGTCGGAATGCACAATGGACATGAATGGATGAAGGTAATCAGACAGGACGCTTACGTAGATGTCACCTGTCAGAGACGTATCTAGACGTATCAAGGGTCCCATATCACTCTAACTGCGCACGCCCCACCCCATTACAGAGCCTCCACCAGCTTGAGCAGTCCTCTGCTGACATGCAGGGTCGATGGATTCATAAGGTTGTCTCCATACCCCTACACGTCCACCCGCTCGATACAGTTTGAAACGAGACTCGTCCGACTAGTCAACATGTTTCCAGTCATCAACAGCCCAATGTCGGTGGTGATGATCCCAGACGAGGCGTAAAGCTTTGTCTCGTGCAGTCATCAAGGGTACACAAGTGAGCCTTCGGCTCTGCAGCCCCACATCGATGCTGAATAGTTCGCATGCTGACGCTTGTTGATGGCCCAGCTTTGAAATCTGCGGCAATTTGCGAAAGGGTTGCTCTTCCGTCACGATGAACGATTCTCTCCAGTCGTCGTTAGTCCCATTCTTGCAGGATCTTTTTCCGGCCGCGGCGATGTCGGAGATTTGATGCTTTACCGGACTCCTGATATTCACGGTACACCCTGAAAAGGTCATACGGGAAAATCCCCACTTCATCTCTGACTCTGAGATTCTTGATAACCTGCCACTTTAGTAGTAGTAACCGATGTAACCACTGCGCCAGACACTTGTTGTCTTTTATAGGCGTTGCCGACTGCAGCGCCGTATTCTGCCTGTTTACCTACTGTATCTCTGTATTTGAATACGCATATCTATACCAGTTTCTTTGGTGCTTCAGTGTATTTGTCGCCATGTGAACTGAGCGGTGTCGAGGTGACGGGCTGTGAACCAGCACAGCAATTGCTACGATCAGTTAATGAGGTCTCCCATGGCAAATGGACCCAGCGCTACATATGCCGAAATGATGTAGGATGTGCCTTATTGTGCTCCTCGTGAAGATCTTTCCTCTCCGGCACCTTGTAATCGAATGTTCTTTCTCCCTCGCTATAATAGTACCTTGGTCTTAGTTCCCCCCCCCCCCCCCCCCCCCAAGAGTTGCGAGAGCCAATCATCTACTAAACAAATCTCCTACGTTCATTTGAAGTGATATAGTAGTTGACTAATCGCTGCTTCCTGTTAAACAGCTGGCCTCACTACACAGTCTGCAAGAAAGCAGAAGACTGGGCGAGGGGCTAGTTCCTCACACACCCAGCACTTACCGCGTTCTTACTATGTTTTAGCATTTTGTGGAAGAATACCCACAGACGGCAAATCTTATAACAAGGGCGAATTCTACACACTACGGGCGCCTAACTTCAGACGAACCGCCGTTTCATAGCCCCGCGTTACGATGCATAGCATCTGGTCGGCCGTGGTTACTGCCCTGCTTTCTGGACCGGTTCCCACAGGGACCCTGTAGTGGGTCACTTCCGCCTGAGCAATACTGTTAGCCTGTCCTAAGCTCCCACGAAAGTCATGGCTCGCTTCCAGGTTCAGAACGAAAACTTACCAGCACCAAGTTATTTGGAGTGTTCATTAGAAAATAAAAATCGATTTGATCAACGATTTTAATGCAAATAAATCTATGTAATAGTTTATCTCATATCCGTGCCTATGTATCTACAATTTTCTAACCTCATTATGCACTGAATAACTATAAAAGGTCAATAATTATGAATAGAGACAGGCCAGATGGCTTACTGCTTTCCACAACCTGACTTACAAGCTTCTCAAATTGTTTCTGACCACTTAGAACAGGATTTGACATTACGATGGAATTAAAATCTGCGCATCGCAACGAAACATGTGATTTAGATGAGCCAGTTTCGATAGGCAAAATGCATGACTCTCTATGGATCATATAAGGCAGAGACTGCACCACAAGAGAAAAATTATATGTAATTTCAAAGATGGGATAAACACAAGGGTTTGCATTCAAAATTTCTAGATATAATATTGATTACATGTTCTATAATACACAAAATAATAGTTTCTTTTGTTTCTTTTGGAATTCGTACATTAATTATTCAAAAGTATTACATCTGGTGATAATCAAAGACTCGATCATGGGCAATGCTAGGTCAATTTTCTGATATCCAACAACTTTCACCAGTGTCAGAGCTCTGCATTTGAGATAATCAGTAAGATCTCTTTTTTAAATTGTATACTCAAGTGCAGCTCTTCCTTACAACTAGTGCATAGTCTGGAAGAAGATCGTGCCATGTCCAACATTTCGATCATAATATACAACTTTTGTGTTGAAAGCAACATCAGATCGACGAGTGACTTTACACGGAGGTGACAAAGTCACGGGATATCTCCTAATGTCTTATCGGAACTTCTTTTGCCAGGCGTAGCGCAGTAACTCGAAGTGGCACTCACTCACGTCCTTGGAAGCCCCTGCATAAATACTGAGCCATGCTTCTTCTATAGCAGACCATAACTGCGAAAGTGTTGCCGCAACAGATCTCGTGCACGAACTGACCACTCGATTACGTCCCGTAAATGCCCGATAGGGATCATGTCGGGCGATCTGAGTGGTCAAATAATTCGCTCGAACTGTCCAGAATGTTCATCAAACTAATTACGAACAATTGTGGTCCAGTGTCGCAGCTAATTGCAATCCATAAAAATTCCGTTGCTGTTTGGGAATATGAAGTCCATAAATGACTGCAAATGGTCTCGATGTAGCCGAACATAATCAGGACCCATGTAAAAAAAGCCTGCACTATTATGGACTCACCACCAACTTGCACAGTGCCTTGTTGATATTTAGAGTCCATGGCTTCCTGGGCTCTGCACCACACTTGAACCCTCTACATGTACATGGATACTCTGCAAATCACATTAAAGTGCCTGGCAGAGGGTTCATCGAGCCACCTTCACAATTCCCTGTTGTTGGGTTGTTTTTGGGGAAGAAGACCAGTCAGCGAGGTCATTGGCATTTGCCTGGAACGATTTAGGGAAATCACGGAAAACCTAAATCAGGATGGCCGGACACGGGATTGAACCGTCGTCCTCCCGAATGCGAGTCCAGTGTCTAACCACTGCGCCACCTCGCTCGGTGCACAATTCCCTATTATTCCAATCTCGTATAGCGCGCGGAAAGAATAAACACCTATATCTTTCCGTACGAGATCTGATTTCCCTTTTTTTTGTCGTGGTGATCGTTGCTCCCTATGTAGGTCGGTGTCAACAAAATATTTTCACAAAAAAAAAAATGGTTCAAATGGCTCTGAGCACTATGGGACTCAACTGCTGAGGTCATTAGTCCCCTAGAACTTAGAACTAGTTAAACCTAACTAACCTAAAGACATCACAAACATCCATGCCCGAGGCAGGATTCGAACCTGCGACCGTAGCGGTCTTGCGGTTCCAGACTGCAGCGCCTTTAACCGCACGGCCACTTCGGCCGGCATATTTTCACATTCGGAGAAGAAAGTTGGTGATTGGAATTTCGTGAGAAGATTCCGTCGCAACGAAAGACGTCTTTCTTTTAATGATTTCCAGCCCAAATCCTGTATCATTTCTGTGACATACTCTCCCATATTCCACGATAATACAAAACGTGCTGCCTTTCTCTGAACTTTTTCGATGAACTCCGTCAGTCCTATCTGGTAAGGATCCCACACCGCGCATCAGTATTCTAAAAGAGGACGGACAAGCGTAGTTTAGGCAGTCTCCTTAGTAGGTCTGTTACATTTTCTAAGTGTTCTACCAATAAAACGCAGTCTTTGGTTAACCTTCCCCACAACCTTTTCTATGTGTTCCTTCCAATTTAAGTTGTTCGTAATTGCAATACCTAGGTATTTAGTTGAATTTACGGCTTTTAGATTAGACTGATTTATCGCGTAACCGAAGTTTAACGAGTTCTTTTTAGCAGTCATGTGGATGTCCTCACACTTTTCGTTATTTAGGGTCAACTGCCACTTTTCGCACCACTCAGATATCTTTTCTAAATCGTTTTGAAGTTTGTTTTGATCTTCTGATGACTTTATTAGTCGATAAACATCATCTGCAAACAACCGAAGACGACTGCTCAGATTGTCTTCAAAATCGTTTATACAGATAAGGAACAGCAAAGGGCCTATAACACTACCTTGGGACACGCCATAAATCACTTCTGTTTTACTCGAAGACTTTCCGTCAATTACTACGAACTGTGACCTCTCTCACAGGAAATCACAAATCTAGTCACATAACTGAGACGATATTCCATAAGCACGCAATTTCACTACGAGTCGCTTTTGTGGTACAGTGTCAAAAGCCTTCCTGAAATCCAGAAATACGGAATCGATCTGAAATCCCCTGAAAATAGCACTCAGCACTTCATGTGAATAAAGAGCTAGTTGTGTTTCACAGGAACGATATTTTCTAAACCGATGTTGACTGTGTGTCAATAGACCGTTTTCTTCGAGGTAATTCATAATGTTCGAACACAATATATGTTCTAAAATACTGCTTCATATCGACGTTAACGATGGCTGGATTACTCCTACCATCAGCTCTTACCATCTAGAATTCATCTGACCATGCCACAGTTTTCCAGTCATTTAGGATCCAACCGATATGCTCACGAGCACAGACGAGGCACTGCAAGCAATGTCGCGCTGTTAACAAAGGCACTCGCGTCGGTCGTCTGCTGCTATAGCCCAACAATGCCGAAGTTAGCCGCCCTGTCCTAGTGGATACGTTCGTCGTCATCCCACATTTATTTCTGTGGTTATTGCACGCCTTGTTGTTTGTCCGACAACTCTACGCAAACTCCCCTGCTTTCGGTCGTTAACTGAAGGCCGTCGCCCACTGCGTCGTTCGTAGTGAGAGGTAATGCTTGAAATCTGGTATTCTCGGCACTTTCTTGACACTATCGATCACGGAATATTGCATTTCCTAACGATTTCCGAAATGGAATGCCCCATGCGTCTAGCTCCACCTATCATTTTGCGTTAAAAGTCTGTTAATTCCTGTCTGGTGGCCATAATCATGTCCGGAACCTTTTCACATGAATCACCCGAGTACAAATGACATTTCCACGAATGGACTTCCTCCTATACCTTACGTCTATCATACAACCACCATCTGTATATGTGCATATCGCTATCCCACAGCTTTTGTCACCTCAATGTATGTCCCAGCGACGTTCACCTCCACGTGAAACAGTGGTTAATAAACCTAAACTTCCATACCACTTCTTGTTGCGTGTAAATTCATTATGGTGAGTGTTATGCCGGAGCCAAGGTAGCCCCTGAGGGCTGGCAACCCATATTACACCAAAGAGGACGAGGTTGTCTATGTCCAAGGCGTACCAAAAGCACCATGGTAAACACCGGCTATTTACATACAAGATAATGGAAACAGACATTCCGAGCACTACGTCCTGCAGGGGGAGCTCGAGCCACGGCCTGCAGGAAGTATCACTACGCCAAAACCTGATTTGCTGGAGACAGTTATTTAGGGGCTAGAACCAGCCCCGAAGTTCAGTTCATTCCGGATGCAGATCTCGTGAACTTCGAACGTTGACGATTACGTCTTCGTCTCTGAAATGGACTCTTACTTTTGTGTGTGTGTTACCACGAACCTATGTGGAAAATTAGAAGTGAATTTTTGTTTGCCCCAATCAGAAGACTTTTACTGGCATCGTTATTGTTACCTATCGTTTGTTGTTCAATCATCAACCTTGTGAACTTACACCAATAAAAGTTGTGTTTGTGAAAAATTGCGAATTGTCAGTCACAACAGTGAGTAAAGCTGTTTCTCAGACATCGCGCGGTACTGACTGACGATGAACAGTTGTCTACAAGGAATACACATGTCAACTGTAAACAACTGTCTAAACTGCAGACTTACCGTTTTCAAGCGCAACGGGAAACGTTACAACTTCGGTTCTTTTGACTGTAAAGTTGTTGACTATAAGTTACTCAATTTCCTTTGCGCGGCAAAGGTTTAGGCGTTATTCTGCAGTCGTGGCAGTCGTCAACATCCCGTAACAGTCCATTATTTCCTTTGTCACTTTCTTGTACAGCCATTACCGAGCAACAGTTCGAGCAGCCAACACAAAGTAAATATGGCGGCTGGGTACTCGTCCGACACCTGTACTCAAATGCCACAATTACAGCTCCTCCCCAGTTTCGTAACTTCACCAAAACAATAGTTTAGCTACAAAGAACTGCCAAGGCTTCCTCAGACCACATCAAGTTTACACGGCAGAACTACTGCAGAACACAGCCGTGCTCTACTTTAGATGTGTTCATCTATACTTCATGCATGGACTCAAATGCATCAGACAAAAGATTACCTTCTGTTTCTTCACTTTGGGGAGTGTGAGCCAGCGCATGTTCTGTTGGTTATTTTTGTCGAAATCCAACAGATTTTCCTCACTTGACCTATTTCAGACTTTGAACTGTTGATGACAACATAACATTATTGGTATACGAATAAAATATTTCTTGTGAATATTTTCTATTTTATGCCTAACTGATTGGGTCGAAGGAAGATCAGAGTTTAATGTCCCATCATCGACTGAATCATTAGCAACAGGACATGAGATATCAGTGGGGGAAGGATAACGGCACTCTCCTAAGAGATTTAACAAAACTACGGAAAACCTAAATCTGGATCGTTGGACGCGGATTTAAATCGCCGTTAGACTCGCTGGATTTAATAATACGACGATGTTATTTCAGATCGTTAAATCAAAAGGCGGTATCGTTATTCATGCAATAAATAAGAAAAGATGTACACTGTGTACGCTAATGATAGATACTTTACGTATCAGTGTAATCTACCTCCAAAAAAGGAGTATTTGGTTGGTGCATAAGTTTGTAGCGTTTTCCATAAGTTTAATACAAAAAACACACAGGCGGAGACTCTAATCTTCAATTATATATTTTTCTTCACTATTTACGACAATCTGCCAAAGCTGGGGTAACTTTCTGATTCTGCGACTGTATAAATCACGTTGTTTTGAGGCGAAGAACTCGACGAGCCAAGTACAGAGCTTATTTTCATCCGGACAGAAAGTTTCTTGAAGGTTGTTCGACAGGGTGCGGAAAAGGTGAAAATGTGGGGCGCAAGATTGGGTGAATAAGGTGGATGCGGAATTTCTTTCCAACCCAGCTCCTGTATAGGTAGTGTTTTATGCCAGTCAAGCAGAATGCCAGAGGGCGTTATCGTGGTGTAGCATCACTTCACACAGGCTTCCTGATCGTTGGTCTTGAATTGTCTGTGCAAGGAGTCCCAGTTGTTGCCAATAAATGTCAGCAGTGGTGGTTACACCTCGGGGAAGCAAGTCGTAGTACACCGCAGATACATGACATTGTCTTCTGTGGACTTTGTTCGCTGAATTGTTGCTTTGTTTGGGCTCTGTCATTCCCTTCTTTTCCTTACGGTAGCATAAAGACGCCATTTATCGTCACCAATAACGCTAATGCATAGGAAGCAGCAAGCAGACTGCTGAATTGTGTGATTTTGGCTTACAGCGTGCGGTACCTGTACACTCAATTTTTCATCCTTCCCCATTGCATGCAAATGTCGCACGATCGTGGGATGGTCACAGTTCATCACATTTGCCAGTTCTCGAGTACACTGACATGAATAATTGTGGATTCATGCATTTAAACGGTCTTTATCAAACCCCGAAGGTCTTTCTGAACGTGGAGAGTCACTGATGTCAAAACGATTCTCCTCAAAGCGAGAAAACCATTTTCTTGCCATGCTCTGTCCAATGGCCTTAGCCCCACACGCGGTTTAAATGTCCCAGGTGCCTCCACTGCTGTCACCCCTCTATTTGAACTCAAACAGAGGAATATCTCGGAAATGTTCCAGTTCTTCCTCTTGGCACTCCATTTTCTAGCGTCCCACTCACTATCCCCAAATGACAAAGTGACAGTATGCTCGAATAGCAACAGTGACTACAAATAAAAAATGACAATCGATAAATAACCCCACAGCAACCGGAATATCGATATACAAAACTAATATGCTAGGAACTTACTCATCAACCTAACACATTAATACTTGTTTTTTAAATAAAACTGCCTTTTCCTGATACTAGTTTATTTATCCCCTACTCGTTTCGTCTTTTCCTTTTCTAAGGCATCATCAGTGGGTTCTAAAACGATACAGTTTTGTTAGTTTTAGATTATTAAACAGTTCGCGTCACGTTTTTTTTGTAAAAAAGTAATTACTAACGATTTGCTGATCTGCGTTTCCTCACATCTGCTCTGGAGGTCGCACTATCACTTTTATTACTGCCATATAATTACAAGTTTGTGTTCTGGCCTTCCTCATACAGTTCACCATGTTTCTCACTCTTTTTTGTGGAGTAGTATTGTTCTTTGTCACTCAATACAACAATTTCGCCGGACACTGCTTTTCACAAGGTAAATATTGCGACTCCATTACGTGTTTCTCCCTCTTTGGTATGTACCTATTTTTTGCCAACCTAACGAATTATATGTTTGAGACTAACTTCTATTCATTATGTTTATGCCGCGTGTGTGTGTATGAGCGAGAGAGAGAGAGACAGGGATGGAGCCGACGAGATTTTTTTTTTTTTAAAAAAAAAAGCTTTCGTGATAGCTGATTTGACTTTTCGTTTCAATATTCTGTGGAGAGGTTTATGGATGAGTGAGTGTAAAGATGTTGGGTGCTATTATCATTGTATAGGACAGTATTGTCATAATAATTCTTTTTGGGAGCGTTATTCTATTATTTTATCTAGTAGTGTAAATAATGAATTGCTTGTCATGTGTACTTGGTCATTCAACAGGATTTTCCCTTCTGCTTTGGTTTTCTGTATGTGGTAATTTTCTTGCGTGGTTAGGAGGTGTTTTTTATTGTTGATTCTAATTATTTTCATGTCATCTTCTCTAGTGGTTGGTTTGTGGTCATTTTCTTGCTAATACATTAAATTTTATGTATTTCCTCTGAAATTCATTTCTTCTGGAACGACAAGTTCTCAGACTTACTGAATTTTAGAATCTTGGTGCGTCTCTATTCCCCCCCCCCCCCCCCCCCCACCACCACCACCCATGCGTTCTCGTTGTCGTCGTCCTCCTCCTCCTCCCTTGGATAAAGTTTTTCGTAGTGTGAAAGCCGGTGGTTGCGTGCTTCGGGTAAATCAGCACGGTAAGAGGCGACGGCACTGCGTCGGCATTTGAAGCGAGCACTCACTCAAATCTGTCGGCGCAGCGGGGGAATCGTGCCTGCGCGCACCGCTGCCGGCGCGCTCGATTCGGCGGTTGCCATGGTAACCGGCTCAGCTGCGGCTGAGTGGCTGCAGTCGTCGCTGGAATAAAAGCCGCGCAGAGTGGCCGGCCGCGGAGGAAATTTCTTTCAAGTGCGGAGGAAGGCCGGCGGCGGCTGTGGAGCGGGTGGAGTGGCATTACTCGGCACCGGGACACGCCTGCGCTAAGGCGCAGGGGAAGCCTCCACTGGCTGCAGAATGGCACTGGAGCAGACTCGAACAAAGCTCCGGGAGAAAGCAGTGCGGAATTACTTCTACGAATGCAGTTTGCTTTTCTAGGTGAAAGATAACTGGATCATCCGAGACAGATGAAAAGCTGTTGTTGGACACCGATAAGGAACAAAATTGGTTGTGTCCCAGAAACCTTAGATCTACGAGGGTGAATGAAACATAAACAGGATTCTTTTTTATAAGTTTATTTAAGCTCCATAAAAAAATTTTACACACGAACTTACGTTTCTATACAGTGCCCTGAATGAAAAACACATTTTTCCAACAGATAGGCATTTCTTGATCCCGTTTATGTAAAATGAACGTGGCTGTGGCAGCAGCCAGTTTCACATAAACGCTTCAGCAACGCCATCGTCGTCAAATCTGTGTTTTCCAACTGCTTCCTTTAGTGGTTCAAACAGCCTCCTTTGCGGGGTGATCAACGAGTCTCATTAACATGCAGCGGGTCCAGGTTCGATTCCCGGCTGCGGCGGAGTTTTCTTCCGCTTAAGGGGGGGGGGGGGACTGGGTATTGTTTTCTCCTCGTCTTCATTTAATTACCATCGACACGTAAGTCGCCCAATGCAGCTACTGAAAACACTGGCAACACGGCAGCCGAACTTCCCCACGCAGGGACTGCCGGCCATCAATGCCATACGATCATTTCATTTCAGTCCTTCAGACAAATGAAAATCGCGGGGAGGTAAGAAAAGACTAGCGTATTTTCAGTCACACTGGCCTCGGGCAAGGTGAGCTGCAAGCTCAACTCTTTCTCGGCCTCGAAATAACTGGCTATGCCATGCGTATACTTGAGTGAATTCTGCCGCAAGTCTTTTCAAACATTTGGGCGATTTTACGTCTTCTGACGTGAGAAACTTGATTATAATCATTGCACAATAGATAAAGGCACCTCTTGCTTTGACATTGCGATTCTGACTAAAGAAATAGTACGGGACCCTTTTATCTCAGGAAGAAGATCACTGGAAACGAAATCAACAATGACCAGAGATCACAGAGCTCACCGTTAGCAAAAAAGGGCGTAAAACAAAAAATCCGGTTTATATTTGAATCATCTTTCGAGATCTACGGACGGGGATTTGACTCTTTGCCTTCCAGATTGGAGTCCAGCACGTTATCTCTGTATCACCTCACTCGGTATGTTGTTGTTCTGGAAGAGTGCATATTACACACACGGAAAGCTGGGAAATATTTCACCATATATTATCTAGTCTGAAAGCGGCATTGCAAACATGTCTTTATAGAGATACAGATTCTTAGTGATATGACGAAGCGTCAGTGTGCATTACAATTGCGAAGTCAACATGGGTCTGGACAACCTTGATGCTGTTTTATTACAACAACAGCAACAGTTCTGGTGCTCTTCGCGAGTATCTACGCATTAAAGCAACGCGGAGAGGTCCTCCTCCCATACAGGGGTTGAAGAACAAGATTCGGAAGTTCGAATTATCTGGCGATTTGAGAATTTTTCGCGGGAGAGGCCGACGGCCAGTTGCGCCACAGATTATTGAAAAACTTTTTCTGTGGCTGAGAAAGCTGGACTCAATGTGCGGTCTTCAAGTAGTGCACGGACTTTGTTACGACAACTGAACATTCTGTGGTACGCCGTTGTTTCGGGTAGCAGTAGAACAATATCTAGTTCGGTCCCAGGCTGTCCTTGATGCACTGAGCAACGTTTAAATCTGTAACATAAGCATTTTAAGCAATTAACAAATATCCTGTCATGTGGAAATTAAAATATGTTTCCTTCCACCGTTTATCCGTTATCTCTCTTCCACGTGTCCTTACAAATGTTTCCACAAAGTTTCGTTGTCCTAAAATCACTAGTTTGCCATGAGAGCCCTCTCAAGTAGTCAATTGCTCGTTCATCGTCACTGAGTCAAGCGAATTTGACGAATCTTTTTACAATGTAAGGACACAGTATGGGGTCGAAACTCAGTCGCGATCTAATACGCGTGATAGGCAGTGTCTTAGTATAGTTATCCGAGTATGTGAATCATAATTATTTCCAGTTCCAAAATTACTTTGTAGTTACGGTTACTGTTGTCATTCAGTTAAAACCATACATTTTCACAGACACGTTTCAACAACTGTTGCAAAATTTAACACTGGACCAAGTACGACGATGTTAAATATTTTCTCGTAACCTTCGGTTCGTTATGGAATCAGTGAGACATTAGGAGTCGAGCAGCGCAGCTGCGCGGGATTAGCCGAGCGGTCTTAGGCGCTGCAGTCATGGACTGTGCGGCTGGTCCCGGCGGGGGTTCGAGTCCTCCGTCGGGCATGGGTGTGTGTGTGTTTGTCCTTAGAATAATTTAGGTTACGTAGTGTGTAAGCTTAGGGACTGATGACCTTAGCAGTTAAGTCCCATAAGATTTCACACATATTTTTTTAAGAAGCGCAGGAAGGACAATTCGCTTAACAGATCATGCATCCGAGTTGCTGACAGGAATAATACACAGAAGAACGGAAAAGAAAACTGATGTATTTTGATGACTATCACTTAGGCTTTAGAAAAGTTAAAGGTAGCAGAGAAGCAGTTTGGACGTTAGGTTGATAATGGAGGTAAGACGTAAGAAAAATCGACAAGTATTCATTGGCTTTTTTCTCTTAAAGCGTTCGTCAACGTAAAATGATGCCAAATGTTTGAAATTCTCAGAGAAGTAGATCTGCGCTATGGGGAAAGACAGATTATAGGATTAAGCTACAGGGAAAGGTGGGTAATACACAATACGTACAAGAACGAAGAAGAAGCAAAGAGAATGGAAGATTTGGGTTAAAAAGGGTGTAAAGTAGGGGATGGATTCTGTCGCACCACTGTTTAATGTATACATCAAAGAAGCAAAGAAGGTTTGAGAGTGGAATTAAAATTCAAGGTGAAAGGATATCAGTTCAGAAAATCGTGTAATTTCTTCTCAGCAACAAAGAGTGATATTAAAATTTAAGGTGAACGGAGGTCAGTTGAAGTACATATATTCAAAAAATCGTTAATTTCTTATCAGCGACAAGCAGTGATATTGGCTTGTGAGCGCCTTCAGCGCTCTGAGATATTCACAATTATTCTTTGTTTTTACCTATGCTAATCTTAAGCTGGTAATCAGCATTCACTTGTAATCGAACCAAAATACGAGATAGTCGTGGTACATTGTTAAAGGCCGCCATTATATACTTTCTCGTCTTGTGAACTTTCAAGTTCTGATATTGACTAGAGAACTAATTACTTGTAAACGTCTGTAGAAGGAAAACGTTGTCTAGAAAAATTAGCAGAAAACTGCGAAACAGAAGGTACCTTTATTTATCGATTTTCAACTGTTCTTGGTTTCACATGATCAACT